>NC_054709.1:31301852-31606852 GCF_016097555.1 Gigantopelta aegis | reverse complement strand
TTCTTTTTTAATACATAATTATATTTTAATTTTAATTTAATCATATTCATATGCCTTAGTTTCATTCATTCATTCGTTCGTCGATTCATTCATTCATTCATTCGTTCATTCATTATTCTGAAGAAAAATAATAATAACAAAAAGCCTACCTGATGTTTTTATTTTTATCTTTAACATTAACATTTTCAGATAGACTTAATTCAAGTTTGGTAAGTTCACAGTGAAAATGTTTGCGTAGTATTCTGAAGAAAAATAACAAAACGGTCCCTACGTGATATTTTTATTTTTATTTATAACATAAACATTTAACATATCGTTAAAAGTTTAATATTTGTGTTTACTGCTGGGAAAAAGAAGGCAACACATGAAATTGTAGACAATATTTAATTCACTAACAACGTAGAAATGTCTGTAATTCATACAGAGATGTAATGTGAGATTGAATGTCAGTAGTGTTGAAATGACTGCTAGTAATGCGACCAACGTTTGTAATTCATATATAGTTGTAATGTGAGATTGAATGTCAGTAATGTTGAAATGACTGCCAGTAACACGGCCAACGTCTGTAATTCATACATAGTTGTAATGTGAGATTGAATGTAAGTAGTGTTGAAATGACTGCCGGTAGCACGGCCAACGTCTGTAATTCATACAGAGATGTAATGTGAGATAGATTTCCAGTAGTGTTGAAATTACTGCCGGTAGCACGGCCAACGTCTGTAATTCATACAGAGATGTAATGTGAGATTGATTTCCAGTAGTGTTGAAATGACTGCCAGTAGCACGGCCAACGTCTGTAATTCATACAGAGATGTAATGTGAGATTGAATGTCAGTAGTGTTGAAATGACTGCCAGTAACGCGGCCAACGTCTGTAATTCATACATAGTTGTAATGTGAGATTGATTGTCAGTAGTGTGGAAAGACTGCCAGTAACACGGCAGTGTCTGTAATTCATACAAAGTTGTAATGTGAGATTGATTGTCAGTAGTGTTGAAATGACTGCCAGTAACGCGGCCAACGTCTGTAATTCATACATAGTTGTAATGTGAGATTGAATGTCAGTAGTGTTGAAATGACTGCCAGTAGCACGGCCAACGTCTGTAATTCATACATAGTTGTAATGTGAGATTGAATGTCAGTAGTGTTGAAATGACTGCCGGTAGCACGGCCAACGTCTGTAATTCATACAAAGATGTAATGTGAGATTGATTTCCAGTAGTGTTGAAATGACTGCCAGTAGCACGGCCAACGTCTGTAATTCATACAGAGATGTAATGTGAGATTGAATGTCAGTAGTGTTGAAATGACTGCCAGTAACACGGCCAAAGTCTGTAATTCATACATAGTTGTAATTTGAGATTGATTGTCAGTAGTGTTGAAATGACTGCCAGTAACGCGGCCAACGTCTGTAATTCATACATAGTTGTAATGTGAGATTGATTGTCAGTAGTGTTGAAATGACTGCCAGTAACGCGGCCAACGTCTGTAATGCATACATAGCTGTAATGTGAGATTGAATGTCAGTAGTGTTGAAATGACTGCCAGTAGCACGGCCAACGTCTGTAATTCATACATAGTTGTAATGTGAGATTGAATGTCAGTAGTGTTGAAATGACTGCTAGTAATGCGACCAACGTTTGTAATTCATATATAGTTGTAATGTGAGATTGAATGTCAGTAATGTTGAAATGACTGCCAGTAACACGGCCAACGTCTGTAATTCATACATAGTTGTAATGTGAGATTGAATGTCAGTAGTGTTGAAATGACTGCCGGTAGCACGGCCAACGTCTGTAATTCATACAGAGATGTAATGTGAGATTGATTTCCAGTAGTGTTGAAATTATTGCCGGTAGCACGGCCAACGTCTGTAATTCATACAGAGATGTAATGTGAGATTGATTTCCAGTAGTGTTGAAATGACTGCCAGTAGCACGGCCAACGTCTGTAATTCATACAGAGATGTAATGTGAGATTGAATGTCAGTAGTGTTGAAATGACTGCCAGTAACGCGGCCAACGTCTGTAATTCATACATAGTTGTAATGTGAGATTGATTGTCAGTAGTGTTGAAATGACTGCCAGTAACACGGCAGTGTCTGTAATTCATACAAAGTTGTAATGTGAGATTGAATGTCAGTAGTGTTGAAATGACTGCCAGTAGCACGGCCAACGTCTGTAATTCATACATAGTTGTAATGTGAGATTGAATGTCAGTAGTGTTGAAATGACTGCCGGTAGCACGGCCAACGTCTGTAATTCATACAAAGATGTAATGTGAGATTGATTTCCAGTAGCGTTGAAATGACTGCCAGTAGCACGGCCAACGTCTGTAATTCATACAGAGATGTAATGTGAGATTGAATGTCAGTAGTGTTGAAATGACTGCCAGTAACACGGCCAAAGTCTGTAATTCATACATGGTTGTAATGTGAGATTGAATGTCAGTAGTGTTGAAATGACTGCCAGTAGCACGGCCAACGTCTGCCAGTAGCACGGCCAACGTCTGTAATTCACACAGAGATATAATGTGAGATTGAATGTCAGTAGTGTTGAAATGACTGCCAGTAGCACGGCCAACGTCTGCAATTTATACAGAGATATGTGAGATTGAATGTCAGTAGTATTGAAATGACTGCCAGTAACGCGGCCAACGTCTGTAATTCATACCTAGTTGTAATGTGAGATTGCATGTCAGTAGTGTTGAAATCACTGCCAGTAACACGACCAACGTCTGTAATTCATACATAGTTGTAAGTAGGAACCCCCCCCCCCCCCCATAATCTGCTCCTGCAGTGCAATATTAGCCTAGTCACATAAGATGTACAGGGAAAATGTAGACAAAATGGTCCGCTAGGTTCATATTCGAGCCCACCCAACCCCCTAAACCTCCATCCCATATCCCGACCACGATACGACCCTGCTTTAGAACAGATGTTAATGAAAGAAAGAAAGAAATGTTTTATTTAACGACGCACTCAACACATTTTATTTACGGTTATATGGCGTCAGACATATGGTTAAGGACCACACAGATTTTGAGAGGAAACCCGCTGTCGCCACTACATGGGCTACTCTTCCGATTGGCAGCAGGGGCCTTTGTTGAACCAGTTATGGATCACTGGTCGGTGCAAGTGGTTTACACCTACCCATTGAGCCTTGCGGAGCACTCACTCAGGGTTTGGAATCGGTATCTGGATTAAAAATCCCATGCCTCGACTGGGATCCGAACCCAGTACCTACCAACCTGTAGACCGATGGCCTGCCACGACTGTTGAGGCCCATTTTGTAATAAACGACCCATTTTGTAATATGTACCCATTTTGTAATAAAAAACGACCCATTTTGTAATATGTACCCATTTTGTAATAAAAAACGACCCATTCTGTAATAAACGTAGGTACCCATTTTGTAATAAAATCGGACCCATTTTGTAATAATAAATAGGTGCCCATTTTGTAATAAAAAAATGCCCATTCTGTAATAAAGGCTTAAAACGTCAGATTACAACATAGGTATAGGCCTTTGTTTAATATATACAAAGTGAAATAATATTAAACTTTGTGTTTAGATTTATTTCGATGGTCGATGGTTCGCCTGGGATACGAAATTTCTAACGCTAACCCCCTAAATATACATTGTTTTCTTGTTCCAACCAGTGCTATTCGGTTGGGGTATGAAGAACCAAGTATGTTCTACAGCTGTGTATCAAAAATAGTAGCTTGTGTGGGTAGTCTGTATCATAATTATCGGAACAGCAACAGCTGATTAAAATACTTTGTGATGTTAAAGAAGCATACATTAAAGATTTCATTAATATTGATAAGTATATTAGTTTGGCATAAAAATTATAAGTTAAGGCACTCTCTTGTCTAAAAGCATACTAGTTGTCACTTTTCTTTTATACTGTTTGTGAATGTAATACTTTTATGCATGTAGGTAACATTTAGTTTATATATTTCATTGTATTATTACCTAACATGAAAACCAAAGCGTGTAATTGATGAATATAATAATTGAATTCTCTTGTGCGTTTATACATACTGTGTATATATGCTGTGCTGATAATAAAATAATTGAATTGAAACACATATACATTTAAAACAGGAGATGATTATTTTGTCGTGCATTGATTATACTCTCCGTATGGATGAAAATTTGGATCCTAGCTAAAATAATACAAAGGTGAATGAATACATATACACAATCCAATGAATGCATATGTAAGCTGCAAATTTTTCTACCCCAGCCCTTGAATTCTCCTTAATTTGCATCAGTTTACTTTTAACTAAATGTTGTTTATTCGTACTATAGATTACACATCAATTTTCTTTTTTCAGATCCTTTGATAAAGTAGCCGCTAAAGCGGCAAGTTGAAAACATAATATTTTATTCAAAATTCTGTAATATTATTACACTGTATATATTTTAAATGTTCATATTTATGGGATTATTAGCAAATGTACATAGAAGTTTAGAATGAAATATATATATATATGCCCTGTATATATATATATATACAGGGCACAATATTTCACGCGAACCGCCGTTCTGTTCGCGTGTCGGTTACGCAAAATTAAATTTACGCGAACCGCAAATCGGTTACATCGTGACCTGTAGACATTCAGAAATTAAAACTTGCAGACTTCACGATTACAGGTGTATTCGTGCAGACATACTACTAGTATTCTGACAAATGTTTTACACCGATTTTTAGATACTTGATGTGCGGAAAACTAGTAGACAACGGTATATTACCACGGTTGTGACTTGCGACGAAGGCTCAGAATAGAGACCAGCCAAACGTTTTAAAGAAATGTGCACGGACCGCTAAGGCGCTTAAATTATCTGCTGCTATTCTATATCTAAAGGAATATATGTAGACATAATATTGGATTGCCTATAATTTTACAAAGGTTGAAAACGGTTTTAACGTAAACAAAAATGCAAAAATGTCACAAAAGCTGAAAAATACTAACATCGCATAATGAGCTTTAAATAACAAACATTTGGAACGTCACTGTAGTATAGAAGTACCATCCATAAAGTGAAAGTAGTATAACCACCGCAAAATATCAATGTCAAATTGTGGTCTTTATTATAAGATTTATTTTTATTAATTTAATCATGCACCAATGAGTAGCCTGTTTTATAGGTCAGAGGAACTGGACATTTCTTGCTTGGGTTTTTGGTGGGGGGTTTTAAATCTGCTGTATACTAAATTTTACATATTATCAGTGACAAATGGTGGCCTTTATTTGTTATTTATATATAACAAATTATTAGTCTAATCATGCACCAGTGAGTGACTGAGCGTTTTGCATTATTCTTCAGAGGATCCAGGGAATGGGCATTTTCCCTCCAAATGTATCTATTTTGTTTCAGTACTGAGCTAATAGTGTTAACTTCAGCAAGCTGCACAGAGGTTCTAGAATACGGTGGCCCGGTGCCCGATGACAGTGTTTTTTAGATTCGGGCAACTAAAGATTACTTTTTGCGATCCCGATGGCAAGTAGTGAATAATAATAATAATAATAATAATAATAATAATAATAACAATAATAATAATAATAATCTACAACGCTACGATCGTACGAAAACAAAAGAAACATCTACAAGTCACTTCTTTCGATTTGCAAGCATTAAAGAAACTGTTTTATAAAACGTTTTCTTTTGTATTTTGTTTTAACTTAATGTTTGAGCTAAAAATTATGTATTTAAAATATAATTTCAACGTAACTTTGAGATAACCGAGCAGGTAATCCACAGGTTACGCAAATATACTTAACGTAACCGAACAATTGGTTACCTAGGTAAAAACCACGTGAACCGACTCCCGGTTACCTCAGATTTCGAAATATTGTCCCCTGTATATATGCATTCAAGACCGCATATGAGCACATAGTCAGGCGGAAAACTAAAGTACAGTGTAAGCGGTAAATCGGTTAATGGACAGTACCTGTACACAATAATTGTAGAATTAACTTCCACAACCATCGGCTGAATGATCACATGTGTTTTATGTGTATTGTTCACTTTCTCGTGGTGGGTGGGGGATGGGGTAGGGCGGCTGGGGGGTGGGGGGTGGGGTGGGGAGGGAGTGTCAGTGGGAAATCACTTTTGACGGATACTAGTTTAAGTGTATTTCAGCTTAAGTAGTTGTCGATTAAACCCACTGTTTTTAATCAGCTGTTACGGCTTTTACAACACATTCATGTAGGTTACTTTCTCTTACACATATCTACACTTAGATTATAATGTAATAGTCGTGGCGTAATGGGGGGGGGGGGGGGGAGAAGGAACTGGTTGGAACGGCAAAAAGCCCAATTGATGTGTTCACCGAGGAGGTTCTATCCTGTTACCCAAGTCCCCCAGGCGAACGTTCAACCGATTAAGCTAGATCCCGCCCCGATCATGATAGATAATACCACACGATGGGTTACGAAAAACAGCAAGGATATTTTATATGCACTTTTCCATAATCAGGTTAGTACATACCAGGCTTTTAGTATACCAGTTTTACAAGCGAGCGGTCTGGAGTAATGGATGAACGGAAAAACTGAATAGGTTCACTTACAGAATCAACCTTAAGACATATTCGTACCCCTGACGAACTCCCAACCACTGAAAAAAAATCTAAACACAAAGTTTAAAATTATTTCAATTTGTATATATTTAACATCTATGTCGTATTCTGACGTTTTAAGCCTTTATTACAGAATGGGCATTTTTTAAATTACAAAATGGGTACCTATTTTTTATTACAAAATGGGTCCGATTTTATTACAAAATGGGTACCTACGTTTATTACAGAATGGGTCGTTTTTTATTACAAAATGGGTACTTATTACAAAATGGGTCGTTTTTTATTACAAAATGGGTACATATTACAAAATTGGTCGTTTATTACAAAATGGGCCTCAACACACGACGCCACCGAGGCCGGTCAGATGTTAATGAAAGCACAAAACACCTCATATAAAATGAATAATGTTTTGTCTCTAATCGCATCGTGTATACGGGCCATATATCAAATAACGGATGACTGAACATTCTTCTTTTCTCCCTACTTTTGTCCCCGCAATCAAGAGATCCCTCCAGAGTTTCTGTAAACTGGGCGATCTGTTGCTATCCGGAGTAAACACTGTTATGTGAATCTCAGGCATCAATATTACATGTGACGACATTTTGTTTACGATAGATATGCGATTCCGAATCACAAGGGGGTAATTAACCGGTTTGTATCACATGTCTCTTATTGTAAGGTTTTGTTGTTTAACGACACCACTAGAGGACTTTGATTAATTAATCATCGGTTATCGAACGTGAAACACTTGGTAAGGGCCATTCCATGGTATTTGGTCCATGGGTGTGGACATTTCAAAATGATCTGTTAAACTAAGTTTTTATTATAGCTTAATGTTAACACCCTTAAGCACATACAAATATATTTTTATTTTCAATTTACTTTTGTTTTATGGGTTTTAATGACGGTTTTATTTGAGAAAAACATTTTTTGTAAGCCAGGACGTGACATTTGGGGTTTTTGGTAATATTTCATTACTGTTATGTCAAATTTAAAAATTAGGTATCAGGACATCATATCTAAAATATACTGCATATCAAAATACTACTTTCCCTTCTTTCATATCATAATTAGTATATTAAATTATTTTTCAAAATATATAATGTTACGTCCTGGCTGATTTGACATATAAAAGTTAGTTTTGTTTAAAAACTATTTTTCAGAAATAAAAATCCTTTTTAATTCTCCTTCTTCTTAATGTTCCAAGTATAAATAAAAGGTATAATGATGACTGGTTGTATTAAATGATTAAAATAACCACCTCAAACTTTTAGCCAGGACGTGACATTAAAGATGGCATGTTAAATTGAGTAAAGATTTAAAATTTGTTAAATCTCTCTATAAAGAGAAATTGGTAAAACTGACTAGCTAATACATATGTACCTAAAAGAAATTACTTTTATTTTCAATATTTTTGCTCTCAGCATCAAGAATCGGAAACGGGGAAACTGGACGCTCGGGGGAGCATGTTCGAATATTTAACATGGATGTATGTCGATACAAAAATACTATTATCAAATAATTCTATGCTTTTATGCTTTGACCAAATAATGAATTATTAATAATCCACCAATTTAAAGAATATTGCATTTATACCAAATGTTCCATTTTGTGAATCCAAAATGGTGTACACATACAATACATATTGTGTCAAAGAATTGTTAAAATACAATGTGCTGCTAACATCTTAAGTATATTCCTTGACAGATACAGGTACCCAAACATGGACTGGAATATATAAACCAACATTCCTCCAGTGAAGGATGTAATTGATAAAGATACATGTGGAAGATAAAACTTGGGTTGGGGGAATTCAAATCAGTTGTGTCGTTGAGATGTTTGCTATTGTCAACCATCACCAGTTTATATTAATATACATTGTTGGTAGTTTGACCTACCAGGTAATGATGAACACAAAGAAGAAACTGTCCAAAAACTATCATTTCTGTACTGACTGGGGTTCATATTTTGAATTCCAATTAAATCATATTATCATAAAAATACCAACAAAAGGCAAAATATAATAATATATTAATTCTAAAATATATGGTAAATTGCAAACAAGAATTCTACAGAATTAAATGTCTGCCCTACCATAAGCTTATTCAGTGTCATTGATAGTGCATCTGTAGATATCTATCTCAATGCATGTTAAAAATGTTTTAAAAATATTTTTAAAAATTAAACTTCAAAAAATTAAATTAATTTTGTTAAATAAAGTTGAAAAAACAAATGTTGACGTGCACTGATAGATAGAACTATATATAAAGCTTTACTGATGCAGGACATGTAATTTATGAGAACTATAGCTACATTTGTACAATCAATGTTGAGCTACATGCAAAAGTTGATACCGCAGCCAACGAAAAAGTTATACATATACTTCATCTTTTTAGCTTGTACGTGCATTGTAATGGTAAGACAAAAATCACCAGACTTAGCAACATCAGGATAAACAATGTTGTTGACAGTATCGTCACTAGTTATAAAAGTATATTATATGAATATTGTATGAGAACTTTTTTGCACAACGACAGTTCAATTAATTAGGATTTTATGCACTTACTTTGATGATAAAAACACTAAAAGCAAGTAAATATCATTGATTTCATACACTAACAGTGTTTCATTAGTAGTATTTAATATACATATCATTTATTAGTTGTATCAGTGAACTGAACAAAACGTCACGTCCTGGCTCGTCACGTCCTGGCTCGTACTGAAATGTTTAAAAGTAAATGTTTCATCATAAAGAATAGTTTTTTTTTGTAAATTGCTATACAGCATTTAGAAATAGACTGGATGTTGTGTTAAACAGTGTATTTCAATAAGCAAACATTTTATCAGGAGAGCAGAGTTTTGGAATTTACTGCAGTGTTAAAAAAGTGATGTCCATTTTCGTCACGTCCTGGCACATTTTACGTTTCACTTTATAAGTCCTTTTTTTACAAAAACAAAATTAGGCCTGACATGCTTATACTACTATATGAAATGAGTCTATAAATGATAAAACTGCATTTCCATTTTAAAAGGATTTTTAGTCAAGGAGATCATAAGACTCAGAATGTCACGTCCTGGCTTAAATCATTACCATGGAATGGCCCATATGTAATTGCTTCATTTAAATAATATAACAGGGTCGTAGCTAGGATTTGTTTGGGGGGTTTCTCTCTTCTTTTTTTTCGGGCAGGGGGATGAGGGGAGGGTGCAGATTAATTCTTGGAACAAACAAGTATACCCAACCCCTGCAATTAAGAAAATGTTCACGGCAAATAATTCTGACACACTTTCTTCCTAAGAAACTCGCTACCTCTGTGGTATGGAAAGTTTAAAGTTTGATTTGCTTATTTTATCAACGACACCACTAGAGCACATTGATTAATTAATCATTTGGTCATTCTTTACACGGTCTTCAGAGGAAAACCGATTTTTTTTTATTAGCAACAAAGGATCGTTTATATGCATATTCCCACATACAGGACAGCACACACCACAGCTTTTGATATACCAGTCATGGAGCATTGATTGGGACGGAAAAAAACCTAAAGGGTCCGGTGAGGGTCCGACCTAATAACCTCAGAAGAGTTTTCTGCTGAATGAGCTAAATTTCATCCTCCCGTTAAAGCGAAGGACCCTAGTTTTTAAACATTATGACATATGTTTCACTACTAAAGCAATTTTTGATAATTTAAATTGGAAGTACTTACATTTTATTATTTCGAATATTAGTTTTCAAACACCTGACGTGGTTTTGGTCATCCAGGTTTTTCTAACACCCCAAAATGCATTTTTCATAATTCTAAAGACGTACGTTCATCTGAGAAATTGGGATATTTCTCGCTCCAGCCAGTGCACCTAACTGATATATCAAAGGTCGTGGTATGTGCTATCCTGTATGTGGATTGTGCGTATAAAAGATCCTTTGCTACTAATGGAAATAGGTAGCGGGTTTCCTCTTTAAGACTATACGTCAAAAATATTACCAAATGTTTGACATCCAGTAGCCCATGGTTAATAAATAAATGTGCTCTAGTGGTGTCGTTAAACAAAACAAACTTTAAAAACAAACTTTTCATCTGAGAAGTAATGGATATCCGAGACAAGCTCTAGTTATTTTTAGAATTTATTTCCCTGTTTAAAATAGCACATGTCTACAACCTTTGATATATCAGTTGTGGAGTACAGGCTGGAATTGAAAAAGAAATACGTCTCAAAACCGTCTATTTTTCAGACCCAGGCTTTCTGCCAGAAATTATTTTGATGATACATAATACAAACAAAACAGATCTACATAATACAAACAAAACAGATCACAAATGCCCCGACTAGATTTGAAAGAAAGAAAGAAATGTTTTATTTAACGACGCACTCAACACATTTTATTTACGGTTAGATGGCGTCAGACATATGGTTAAGGACCACACAGATTTTGAGAGGAAACCCACTGTCGCCACTACATGGGCTACTCTTCTGATTAGCAGCAAGGGATCTTTTATTTGCGCTTCCCACAGGCAGCACAAACCATGGCCTTTGTTGAACCAGTTATGGATCACTGGTTGGTGTAAGTGGTTTACACCTACCCACTGAGCCTTGCGGAGCACTCACTCAGGGTTTGGAGTCTGTATCTGGATTAAAAATCCCATGCCTCGACTGGGATCCGAACCCAGTACCTACCAGCCTGTAGACCGATGGCCGGTCTAGGACTGAAACTAGGGTCTGTGCCTTTAACGTAATGTGCAATGTTAGTTGTTAGGCGCGTTAATAAAGTAACAGTAACAGTTGATGGTGCATTAAATATTTAGGTATGTGGTGTCCTGTGTCAAAACAAAATGCATACAACGATCCATTGTGTGCGGTGGAATCAGGTTTCCGCTCGTGGGTTGTTTAATTGTTTGCAAAACGTAAACTACGGTAAGTGATATTCGCTTAAAGGGAATATCTGCTTTGCAAGGTGTTTTCCACTAATAACATTTTGCAACGACTAGTATTATAGGCCCGTACTCACGTTTTATTGGTGAAGGTGCGAATTCCTCGTGGTAGGATCAACAACGCGGAAAAAAAAACGATAGAAAAAATGTGCATTTGTCGCATCCCCCCCACCCCACCCACCCCACACACACACACCAACCAGCCCCGTCAATGTTGGTTTAGAATATCAGTGTCTGTTTATTCAATGTGTTTCTGGTCGTCCTAATACATGTAATGTATATGCAAGTAGCCCAAACTGGATTTGCTATCTCAATAATTTTGTATGTACGAAAAAGGTATAAACAGTTCAATTATCAAACACGACTCTGACAGTGAAATGTTGTGCGTGGGGAAATAGGTAGTGATTTGTGTGTGAAATACGTTAGCTGTTGTATAAAATATTGGTGTACGTTGTTACGTATGGATTCATCCAGATATCACAAAACTTGTTATGATATGTTGAAATGTCATGATGAAACTGGTACAATTAATTGGGTATCACGTGTAAGAACACTGGTTTTCTTATGTTTGGATTGCTCAAGAATGTGGCTGTATCACTTTATTTATGTCCAACTAGGTACAAAGATGTAAAGACATTCATTTTCAGCACTGGCATGATCCAATTAATACTTCTCATTTTAAAGGCATATTCTTCTTAGCAATCTGTTTTAGAAAACGACAAGTATATGTTATAGCTGTCACAATATAAGGATCTCTTGAGAATTTTAATTCTAAATTTAGGTGTTTGTCACATAAATTACAAATACAGAAAAGCAGATATAACCCAGTTATAGAAAGAATTGAGACTATCTGTACAAACGGTAATCTCTGATCTCGGTCAAATGACAGGAAATATGTCATATCAGAATATTTTATACTAAATCCATCAAGATTATACGTTAAGTGTTTATTTAGTTAGTTATTTTTTTATTATTTTTTTAAATTGATTTATGTATTTATATATTTGTCTGTCTGTCTGTTTGTCTATTTCTCTCTCTCTCTCTCTCTCTCTCTCTCTCTCTCTCTCTCTCTCTCTCTCTCTCTCTCTCTCTCTCTCTCTCTCTCTCTCTCTCTCTCTCTCTCTCTCTCTCTCTCTCCTCTACCACATTGCAGCAAATCTTAAACATGCCGATACATGATATTGTATCTTCCTGTTTTGTGACTTCCATCGTCATCATATTTGTGTTCAAGTTCAAAATAATATTCATAATTTTGTTAGGACGTCGGCATTTTCCAGAGTCAGAATTTCCTTTCCATTTTAGCCGTTCATTATTAAACAGTTTTTACTTCCGTGATTACTATCAAATCTCAATTTTCATATTTATGTGATTTCGTTGTCTAGCACTCGCGTAATCAAATTATTACAACTTTATCACTGTATGTAAACACAGTTTTCGAAGGAAACCTTGACGCGAAATCGCCTTTTCATTGTTATTACATGTGCGTTCGTGCTTCCGGTAGTGTTGGGTAACCAATAAAAGCGGCGTTCGCCCTATTCATAATATTGACCAACCGATAAAAGTGGGATCGACGCTATTAACAGTATTGACCAACCGATAAATGTGGGATCGATTTACAATACTGGAAAACGAATAGACTAACAGGAGTAATTTCCGCCAACTTAATCAAACACGGCCGCGCGTGATTGTTCCAATAGCGGAGGTGATGGCCGTGTAACATGCTGGTACGTGTTATCGGATTTTAATTAATACAAGCTACAGTACAGTGTACCCAAATCACATAATGACACATAACATTTCGCTATGTCTGTCTCTCTCTCTCTCTCTCTCTCTCTCTCTCTCTCTCACACACACACACTCACTCTCTCTCAACTCTCTCTCTCTCTCACACACACACTCAAACTCTCTCTCACTCTCTCTCTCTCTCTCTCTCTCTCTCTCTCTCTCTCTCTCTCTCTCTCTCTCACTCTCTCTCTCACACACACACATACACACACAACTCTCTCTCTCTCTCTCTCTCTCTCTCTCTCTCTCTCTCTCTCTCTCTCTCTCTCTCTCTCTCTCTCTCTCTCTCTCTCTCACACACACACACACACATAAACATACACACACAACTCTCTCTCTCTCTCTCTCTCTCTCTCTCTCTCTCTCTCTCTCTCTCTCTCTCTCTCTCTCTCTCTCTCTCTCTCTCTCTCTCTCACTCTCTCTCTCTCTCACTCACCAGTTAACAAGTGTCATGGGTTAAATCGCCCAAATAGCTCAACTGTGTTGTGCAATAAACATTTTTAAAGTTCAACTATTTATTAACAGGTTATAAATATACCTCAATACTAGTATGTAAGACAATAACAGAATAATAATTGTAAGCAAACTCGAAGACAAAAGCCTATATTGTTAGTTGCTATAAAAGAAAAAACAAAACACATCTCAAGACCGGAAGTACACCATTTATTTTATTTTATAGTGTGGAATCGATACCACATAACGCGTTTCCCACGATCGCGATATTCTGTAACCCGTGGGTGACACTGCTATTATTGTTTTTCTATTTCTGTCAATGTGTATCAAAATATTGGGTTCCGTTATTCTGTGAGTAGATGTACAAATTCATAAGTAGCGCTACTTCATATCAGTTCGTTGTCAGCTTCAGACAAAAGAATAACAATGATACAGAGAGAACAGAGAGAAAAGAAACAAAAAAACAGGAAACAGGTTGGTCACATTGACGTCAAGATGCAATAGATGAAGGACTTTTGACAAGAAAAATGACTGCGCGTATGACAGGTGTGATTCGACGAGTAGGGCGGAGTTTACGAAAGATGATTATCGCACCTTTATTTAGGATGACTGTAGGCTAAATCTTAAAACGACAGATCCTAGTTTTTAAACACTACGGCGTATTTTTCATTATTAAAGTAACAGACCCTAGTTTTTAAACACTACAGCGTATTTTTCATTATTAAAGTGACAGACCCTAGTTTTAAAGCACTACACAGTATTTTTCATTATTAAAGTAACAGACCCTAGTTTTTAAACACTACGGCATATTTTTCATTATTAAAGTAACAGACCCTAGTTTTTAAACACTACGGCGTATTTTTCACTATTAAAGTGACATACCCTAGTTTTAAAGCACTACACAGTATTTTTCACTATTAAAGTAACAGACTTAGTTTTTAAAGCACTACACAGTATTTTTCACTATTAAAGTAACAGACTTAGTTTTTAAAGTCTACGACGTATATTTCTCTATTAAAGTGGCACACCGTAGATTTTAAACATTATGACGTATTTTTCGCTATTAAAGTGACAGTCCCTAGTTTTTAAACACTACGACGTATTTTTCACCATTAAATTGACAGATCCTAGTTTTTAAACACTACGACGTATTTTTCTCTATTAAAGTGGCACACCGTAGATTTTAAACACTATGACGTATTTTTCTCTATTAACGTGACAGACCCTAGTTTTTAAACACTATGACGTATTTTTCACTATTAAAGTGACAGACCCTAGTTTTTAAACACTACGACGTATTTTTCATTATTAAAGTAACAGACCCTAGTTTTTAAACACTACAGCGTATTTTTCACTATTAAAGTGACAGACCCTATTTTTAAAGCACTACACAGTATTTTTCACTATTAAAGTAACAGACTTTAGTTTTTAAAGTCTACGACGTATATTTCTCTATTAAAGTGGCACACCGTAGATTTTAAACACTATGACGTATTTTTCGCTATTAAAGCGACAGACCCTAGTTTTTAAACACTACGACGTATTTTTCACCATTAAAATGACAGATCCTAGTTTTTAAACACTACGGCGTATTTTTCACCATTAAAGTGACAGACCTAGTTTTTAAACACTACGGCGTATTTTTCTCTATTAAAGTGACGGACCCTAGTTTTTAAACACTACGGCGTATTTTTCACCATTAAAGTGACGGACCCTAGTTTTTAAACACTACGGCGTATTTTTCACCATTAAAGTGACAGACCCTAGTTTTTAAACACTATGACGTATTTTTCACCATTAAAGTGACAGATCCTAGTTTTTAAACACTACGACGTATTTTTCACCATTAAAGTGACAGATCCTAGTTTTTAAACACTAAGACGTATTTTTCACCATTAAAGTGACAGATCCTAGTTTTTAACACTACGACGTATTTTTCACCATTAAAGTGACAGGTCCTAGTTTTTAAACACTACGACGTATTTTTCACCATTAAAGTGACAGGTCCTAGTTTTTAAACACTACGACGTGTTTTTTACCATTAAAGTGACAGATCCTAGTTTTTAAACACTACGACGTATTTTTCACCATTAAAGTGACAGATCCTAGTTTTTAAACACTACGACGTATTTTTCACCATTAAAGTGACAGATCCCAGTTTTTAAACACTACGACGTATTTTTCACTGTTGCAGCCGGGGTTTTTTATAATTGAAATCAGACTGCTTAGATTGTATTGTTTGGATTAGTCGATTAGTTCATTCATAATAACACAGTGTACGTTTTCGTTGTGTTCTTGTACTGGAATGTTAAATGTATAACAGAAGTTGGCTTGTAGCTTGTACTTTCTTACACACCCATTGGTGAGAACACCATGTATTATTTTTGGTAACACATGGGTTGTTGACACACGTACGTGTGTTAACAATTTCAAGACATACGACTGGCTGCTCCTAGATGATGACCAGGTCGCCAGTGTCATGCAGCCAATGAAACACAACACGGTGGAAATAGATTACACTGTGACGTAAGTTCGCTTCAAGTGCAGCAGCTGTAAATAGCTTTTAGTCGAAAAAGATATTAAAATATGCTTAAAACCTGGTTTTTGAGAAATAGAATAATACATTCGTGTCCGTTACAATTAAAATATACGACTGGTATATCAATAGCCGTGGTATGGGCTGTCCTGTCTGTCGGATGGTGCATATAAAAGATCCCTAGTTACGAAAAATGTAACGGGTTTCCTCTCTAAGACTATATGTAAAAATTACCAAATGTGAGACATCAAATAGCCGATGATTAATAAATCAATGTGCTCTTGTAGTGTCCTTAAAACAAAAACAAACTTTAAACTGTCGAAGTTCGAACTTGTGCCCACGACAGGCGTGCTTGGACACTTTTCTTTAATGGAAGCACGCTAAAAAAAAACCCACACAACTATTACCCACACCTACTGTCTTAACTGCCCACAAACGGTCAAAGGGTGAAATAACCATTTCAGCGGTTGACTGTAACTTCGATCAACAAAATATATAGCTTCCGGGTTAATCTGCCTATCCGCGAGCAGACGACCGTGAAGGCTAATAGCGAAAATAAACAAAATTATTTATTAAAATTGTTTTCCTCTTTCATCCTGGCCCGTTCACTGCAATGGTTGCGCGGATTGGCAGCTGAGTAAGAGCATGTAATTGTTTATATCTCCCTAAACGCATGGAACTCTGCACACACGATTACATTTAGATAATTTATCAATATTGATGGATCCAAATCAACTCGGCGACCCGAGACTGGTAAACCAAAACAAATGATGTGTATTCTGCTTTCCTGTTTGGGAAATTGTGTGCGTGCGTGCGTGCGTGCGTGCGTTTGTGTGTGTGTGTGTGTGTTTGTGTGTGTGTGTATATATATATATATATATATATATATATATATATATATATATATATATATATATATATATATATACTCAGGGGAACCTGAAATATTAATGTTAATATCAACTATTAGGACGAACATACGTTTTGACCACAGACATCCAAGTAAAGAACGCTCAGGTCTGTTGATCAACACACCGAAACACATTTCATAGTTTGCACATTCATCACGCAGTTGCCCCGTACACGTGTGTGGGGTGTTATTCTCGATTTTGACAATTTCTAGGAAGGTCCATTAATCACTGTGGAACTTTTTTTTTGTCAATCGTTTTCATTCTGTTGATCATACAGTTGTTATTGTTTTGTTTTTAGTAATTTTTATTGTTTGAATTTGCGATTTTCTGATTTAAAAAAACGTTCAAATTTCACTTCTGACCCCAATCGTCCTTCAAGATCTTTGGTGGTCATAAAACCTACTGTAATACTGAACTACCGGTTGTAATGTTTGCCCAATTAATTCACTATTATCATATAACCATTCCCCACAGCTAATATACCTTACAATTTTGGCAATTGTAAATTCTTATTAGAGTTCCCCTACTTTTTTAAAGAGTATATACATGCATATACACTGTATGTATGTATGTGTGTGTGTATATATATATATATATATATATATATATATATATATATATATATATATATATATATATATATATATATATATATACGCACAATGTACAAATTAAAAAGATAGCTTTTATAATGAAGGTTTTAATAACAAAATATCGATCTAAATTTAACCAACACGCATTAATATGACGTCATATATTACTAAAGCCGTAATACTCCCCATGTTTATATATATATATATATATATATATATATATATATATATATATATATATATATATATATATATATATATATACAGTACTAAACCACCTGTTAGAACGAACTGATTGTACAATTCCGATTTGTTTTCCTATATACAAATGTAGTACTAATCAGTTTTATTGTATAGAACGAACTATGTATAGCTAATTAACTGTTAAAACCAACCAATGTTTTGGTCAAAATTGTGAATTTCAGTGTAAATTTAGTGTACAGCGAAACGATCATTATTTTTTTATTCAACATGCTGTATTTATGCATATATGCTTCTACTGGTGATCGTAAATGAAATTTAAAAACCCCCACTTTTTTTTCTTTTCTTTTTTATCGTGTTTAAATTTGAAAAATCCAAAATGGCCGACTTCCTGAATGAACACGGCTAACTGTATATACATAAAAGATCCATTGCTGATATTTGGTACGAGTATCCAAAATGCTTTTAGCTGGTTTACGCTCATAAGCATAAGAGACGGGGGGGGGGGGGGGGGGGGGGGGGGGGGGGGGGGGGGGGAGGTAGAGTATGGGCTGGAACAAATCCTCACATTCGGGGAAAACGATAGAGATTTTTGAGGAAATTGAGCTGGCCTGAAACCTTTTCACCATGTATTTCCATCATTCTACCGACAATATTAGTTGTAACTCGTGTAATAATGCATAGTAATCCGTTTGCAACCCTTTATATTATAGCTGTTTGGCAGTAACTCGGCATTTTTGTTGAATTCGGGGGGAAATCAGCCTGATTTAGATAAATGGGAGCCCATACGTCTATGTTTACACTCTTAATTTAAAGGTTCATTTATTTTACATCACCGGCCTCGGTGGCGTCGTGGTAGGCCATCGGTCTACAGGCTGGTAGGTACTGGGTTCGGATCCCAGTCGAGGCATGGGATTTTTAATCCAGATACCGACTCCAAACCCTGAATGAGTGCTCCGCAAGGCTCAATGGGTAGGTGTAAACCACTTGTACCGGCCAGTGATCCATAACTGGTTCAACAAAGGCCATGGTTTGTGCTATCCTGCCTGTGGGAAGCGCAAATAAAAGATCCTTTGCTGCTAATCGGAAGAGTAGCCCATGTAGTGGCGACAGCGGGTTTCCTCTCAAACTCTGTGTGGTCCTTAACCATATGTCTGACGCCATATAACCGTAAATAAAATGTGTTGAGTGCGTCAAATAAAACATTTCTTTCTTTCTTTCTTTTTTATTTGATATCACAACAAGAGTACATTGGTTTATTAATCATCGGCTATTGAGGTCCAAATTTGGGTAATTTTGACATTTAGTCTTAGAGAGGAAACCGTTGCAATTTTCCATTAGTTGCAAGAAATATTTCATATACACCATCCCACAGACAGAATAGTACATACCACGGTCTTTGATATCCTTGTCGTGGTTCACTGGCTGGACAAACTCATTTAAGAGACTAAGTGTTGAAATATCTGTAATGTATGTTATGCTAGTGTCAAACTATCAACTGTCACGGCGGAGTTAGCCAACTCGACAGTTGCGTTGTAATCTCCCCCCCCTCAACGTATGACATTGCGGTCAGATTAACAACTAATCGGTCGTACTAGTTGTATACGAAATACCAGCCTCGGTGGCGCAGTGGTTAAGCCATCGGACTGCAGGAACCATATTCACAAAACATCGTAAGCCTAGTTTTACACGTAAACGTAAATCTACGACTGAAGAGCTATTCACGAAACAACGGAAACGTAAGTTACGTGTAAAGTTGGACGTAAATATAAGAGTGCCTCAGGTTGCAACTAACGCTGCACGTAAGTTGTGTACATATAATAAATCAAGCACGATCGCCGTTATTTACTATTATTTCTGTTGGTGATCGAACGTATGTTTTCGACTCGGCCAATTTCTCCTGAGTTATCTTTTCCTTTTTAAGAAATATCCTCAAGTTCGTGCCAAAACGCGGATCTCCACCAGTACCAAAATGCCATGGTTCACTGTCCGCGATGTTATTGTTAGCAGACGACAAACAAAATTGCGTTTTGCGCATTTATTATTTACTCGGTAGCCATCGTTTCTAATGTGTTTTTATTAATTACTCCAGTGATAGTGTTAACTCGTAGATTTACGTCCAACTAAGTTACGTTTACATTTACGGCCGTCTTTGAGAATAAGGTGCTTCTTGCACGTAAACGTAAATCTACGGCAGACGTAAGTGCTAGTCGTAGACGTAAATTTACACCTTTTTGTGAATATGGGTCCAGGCTGGTAGGTACAGGATTCTCAGCCCGGTACCGGCGACTCTCAGTTTGGCCAGCGATGAAGTTAGACGTGGTTTTATGCGCTCTCAACTCCCCCCCCCCCCCCCCCCCCCACCTGGGGGGACTGATCGCTAGTTATGGATCGCTGTTGGAGTACCGCGTCGCGTACACCGGGTCACGGGCAACCGTGACCTTGGTGTATGGCGACGCGGCTACAGCCAAGAGGAAGGGAACTAGGAAGAGGAAACGTGCGCCAGGGGCGGCTCAGGCGGGGACAAAGCTGGCGGCTCAACCGCCAGTGGCGGTCCCGTCTGCGTCGCCGCCCCCACCACGACCAAACCGGACGGATCGACGGGAGGCGACTCGCCAACCAGCCGGACCGACTGTTCAGATGCGGGAAGTGGAGCAGCCAACCAGTGCACCGCGACCAGCGTCACCTGTTCCCGCTCGTCGTTCGTCTGCGTCGAGACCCCCACCCACGGGGGACTCCGCGACGGCGACTCTGGATGTTGGGGCTGTCAAGAGGAAGGCCGTGACCCACCCCCCCCCCCCCCCCCCCCCCCCCCCCGGAGGACCAACCAGCCAAGACGCGGCCTTCTACTTCCTCTTCGGTGACTGGAGAGTGGCAGCGCGGAAAATCAAAGGCCAGTACTCTAAGTACTTGGTGGGAGACGTCACGGACCCCGACAGACTGCCAGGCGGGGTCTACGAAGAAAACTTCAAGACGTTTCCCGATGGCCACCAGGTCGCCATCCACACGGTCAAACTACGGGGAGTGGAAGCTATAGTAGTGACGTCGCGCCGGGATGATCTTTACCGACAGGGATTCCTCAGCCATGACATGGATAACAACACCATCCACAGAATCATGAAGATCGTCACCGGCGCCCAGTACCCACAGATGGTCCACTGCCTTAGCACCCACAGCTACAGGAGACTGGTGCCTCACTTTGAGGAGAGGAGCAACATCACCTCCCCGTAGATTCTGTGCACCCAAACGGCCTTAACGAGGCCATTCGCGTGGACATTACTTCTTTTTTTTAATATTATTAAATAGTCCGATCCTCTCTTCTTTCTCTTATTTAATTTTGGACTGTCCTTCTAAAATGCTCCAAATTATATAAATATTCGACCGAGCAGTCAATTCTTTTTTATTTTTGGCTTGTAACCTTTTAATTTTTGTATCTATTAACTTCTTTACTAATTGCTATTTTCAAAATTCTGCCCAGTTTCTACCACCAAACCCCCCCCCCCCCCCCCCCCCCCATCCCGAGTCAGGCCACCGATCTTATCGGAGGTCGGACTCGGGATGGGCGTGTGACGGTACATGCTCTTAAATTTGTTTCGCCTGTGGCGATTTTAATTGTGTTAGAGGGCCGTGTGCAGTTTCATTGCACTTTAGCCCAGATGGGCAACTTGTTACGTAATACTTCTGCGCGACGGTCCTCGATCGGTACGCCTAATACACACCCAGCCAGGTGCGGAGGCCATGTGGCTAGTAGTTACGTAATATCTCCGGTAGTGCTGTTTATGGCCAGGAGATTGCTCGCGGTTGGCGACAGCCAGGCTGACGATCAGAGAGAAATATACCGACTCTAGTAGAGGTAGAATATGAGATGATACGTGAGGTACCGCCTTGTACCCCCAGGCAAAATCCTGATTTATAATAAATAGCTAGTGTTTTAGAGATATCGAGGAGAACGAAAAGGACGGCTCCCAGGGAACGTAGTCCGTTGGACTTTGGTAAATATTTTTATTTCTGCTCTGTGTATAACCTTGATGTGATTGATGTGACTTTAAATATTTTGATACTGTATTATACCAATATTCTTTAGACAGTGTCTTCGGTCATCTGACGAAGTAAATCGTAGACTTTTTGTTCTAACATTATACGAGTATTTGGTAATATAAAGCTTAGCCAGTCATCCTAGACGACCTAGGTAAACTGTAGGTTATTTTCTTTATTGTGATAGGTACCAGTATTAATTCTGTGTTACAAGATTACTGAAAGAGTAGTTAAGGGTTAATTAAAAATTAACCCGTTATGAATAGAGCTGTAATTCCTTTATTAATTAAGTTCCCCAAGAAGCGTTTCTCAATTATCACACGTTACTGAACGAGTAGTAAGGGTTAATTAAAAATTAACCAGTTAGGAATGGTGTTGTAATTCCTTTATTAATTAACTTCTCCTGGAAGCGTTTCTCAATTATCACACGTGTGGGTGTGGTGTAACGGTGAAGTAATTCGCATATTGTGTAACTAGACACCTAGAGATTAACTAATTAAGTGATCAGTTCTGGGTTGTTATTATTGTTGTTATTAATTAACTACTACGGCTGTACATTTGTCAGCGTAGATTAATACAGATTCCAAAGTGTATTGTGTTTTTTTGTGTTTCTAGAGAACTAACGTGCTATAATAATATATACTTTATATAAGATCGTATCTCTGATCATACCTAGACGAGCCATACTAGGGTTTAACCGCCTGTTACAGAGAGATCTAATAGATATACGGTTAGGAGAGATATTTTAATAATCGTGTTTTATTCAGTTACGGGAATTATAGAATCCCCGTGACAGGCGTGTTCGAAACCCTAGTGGTATATGGGCACGTTAAACTAGTTATCATCATCGGTACCGGCTCCCACCCAGAGCGAGTTTTAACGGCTCAATGGGTAGGTGTAAAACTACTACACCCTCTTTTCTCTCTCACTAACAATTAAAAACTAACTCACTGTCCTGGGCAGACAGCCCAGATAGCTGAGGTGTGTGTCCAGGATAGCGTGCTTGAACCGTAATTAGATATAACTAGGAAAATAAGTTGAAATGAAAGAATAAGACGAGAGCTGTAAGAGCGTTCAGAATGCATGGAAAAACATCTATTAAAAATATGACCAGCCGCGATGGCGCAATGGTTAAGCCATCGGATTACAGCCTGGTAGGTACAGGGTTCGCAGCCCGGTACCGGCTCCAACCCAGAGCGAGTTCTTAAGGGCTCAATGGGTAGGTGTAAGGCTTTTCTCTCTCACTAACAACTAACCAACTAATAACTAACCTACTGTCCTGGACAGACAGCCCAGCTAGCTGAGGTGTGTGTTCAGGACAGCGTGCTTGAACCTTAATTGGATATAAGCACGAACATAAGTTGAAATGAAATGAAATTAAAAATATGTTTGAAAGCATTTTGTTTGATTTATTTGACTGAAAACATTTTATTGTATATAGTGTATACACACACACACAAACACAAACAGACTGGGCACAAGTTATCCAACTTACGAGGCCCTCTCCTAATTACAAATATTAAATTGTTCAATAATAGCGACTGCAATTAAAAAAAAATCACTCGATCAGTGACTCATTAAATGTAATCGTTTGTGAAAAACGATTGAATAGACCTATTGTGAGGGTATTTCACCGTTTCAACGTCACAGACTCTTGTTTCACTCGGTTGTAACTTTATCCAAATGTGTTACAGGTTTGTAGATTAACTAAACTTAGTGTTAATTTTCACGAGTTGAAACTAGGGTGTGCGACTTTAATTACACACAAAAATAGTATTTGTTTTTTGGGTTGTTGTTGGTGGGGTTTTTCTCCTTTTGGGGGGGCGGGGATTGTTTTTTGTTTGTTTGTTGTTTTCCAAATCACTTTTACTTTTCTTCTTTCGTCAAATCAGACTGAAATGGCTTACAAATTTACAATGCTCATGTAGCTGGGAAGGACTGTATGTTATGTATGATTCATCATGGTTAAGACAATATGGTTGCCAGGATACAGACACACGTACACGGATACGTAATAGTGTTTTTGTTTGGCGAGTGGAGCGCTTCACGTTATTCAAATTATTGTGTCAATAGTTGCTTTGATGGTTAAAGGGACATACCCTAGTTTTTAAACAATTAGGCATATTCTTTAATATTATAACTGTTTTTGATAACTGAAATCATACTTTACTTAGATTTTATTGTTTAGATTATCAATTTCCGTACATTCGAAGTGTTTTTGGTTATCCTGGTGTTTTCAATATCACAGAATGCATTTTTCATATTTTTAAAAACGCACGTGCGTCTGAGAAGTAACAGTTATGGAGTCGAGATTTCGTCTATTTTTAGAAGGTATTTCACCATTTTAAAGTCACAGACTCATGTTTCTCTCAATTATAACTTTATCCAAATGTGTTACAGTTTTGTAGATTAACTAAACTTAATGTTAATTTTCACGGGTTGAAACTAGGGTCTGTCCCTTTAATGGTGTTTTGCATCAATAACGTCAGAGATCACTTGACGCTAGGTCCACAAATCGCAGAAAGGACTACGGAGTACCTAAATATATATTATGTGATTTATATGTTAGTTGTATTAACCTGCTTTAAAATATATATATATTGAATATTAAAACAGACCATGTAAACATACAAATTAGCTGAAAATTATACCAGAAATGGTTGATTTTTAGTACTTTAAAGCCGCACGCCCTAGTTCCATCCAGCGAAAATAAATTATAATTTTGTTAATCTACAAACCTGTAACACACTTAGATCACGTTTTTATCAAATGGAGTGAAAAAGCAGGTTTTATATCGATAAATACCATGGGAATCCCCATGTCCCAATTGCTTGAAATAATTTTGAAAGTTAGTATTCTGATGTCACCGGTAGATGTCGCTCGAAGCACAATAATGACTACGTCACGACAAATTTCACAGAGTGCGCACAGACTTAGCAAAATTATTGGTTTTAAGGGTTTGTAACGTTTTGTATTGAGATACTTACTTGTCTGAACTTTATTGTTACTGAAAATGTTCACGAACTGTGAAGAAAAATCTCACAAATGAACAACAAGCAAACGACAACAAATCGGATGTTGATTGCGCGAACCGTGCACGAGAAAACAAACCGAACCAAAATGATAACGGTCACGTGGTATACCAACGTCTGTGACATTGAAATGGGAATATCCCCTCTAAAAATAGATTAGACCTTGTCTGCTCAACGGTTTTTTCTCAGAGGCCCGTGGCATTTTATGAAATACGAAAAATGCATTTTGTGGTATTACAAACACAAGGATTACCAGGATTACCAAAAAACACTTCAGGTGAATGGAAATGTATATTCTAAATAATAAACGGTAAGTAAATTGCAATTTTATTTCTGAAAAAAATGGGTTTAATAGCGAAAAACAACGGCGTAATGGTTAACAACTAGGGCGTGTCCCTTTAAAAATCAGCCAGTGAACCATTTGATTCGTGCTTACATCCACTGAAGGTTCAAGTACGTCTGTCTTGGGCACATTCTCTGAATAATAATTATTATTATTATCTCATTGAAGCTGTCAGTGCGTTTTATACAGAAATTGCCTTTTATCGCTGTCGCTCACCAGACGGCAGCCATTTGTTAATAAACCTGAGGTACACGCAAACCAACTTTCTTCCATATCTGGAATGGATAAGAACCCCATAATTAATGTTTGCGTCATATTTCATGTCTTTGGGACCAAATGACCAATTATTGCACCCATCGGATTCTGCCCCATTATAAATACGTAGTACAGCCTTGAGCCGTTAAGAACATTACCATTGTAGAATGCATTATACTCATTATCATCATTGTCATCATGAACACAATCATCATTGGCGACGTCGGCGTCGTCGTCATCGTCATCGTCGCATCTCTATCACCAAAATCCTCCTCACAACATTGTCATTGTCTATTATCATGATCATCATCTTCACCACCATTACCTCTTCACGTCATTGTCATCGTCTACTGCCATCATTATTATCATCACATCCTCATTATCGTTATCACCATCATCATCATCATCACCACCACCATTATCATCATTACATCACCATTATCATAATCACCATCATCATCATCATCACCACCACCATTATCATCATAACCATTATCATAATCACCATCATCACCACTGTCATCATCACAATTATAATCATCATCATCATCACCATTATTAGCATCACCATTATCATCATCACCTTCATTATCATCATCACTATCATCATAATGATAATTATAACTATATAGTTGTTGTTTTGGGGTGGTTTTTGGTTTTTTGGTGGGTGTTTTTTGTGTTTTTTTATCTCACCAGAACTCCCATTGCATTCTTTTTTCTAAGAATTGCCTTCTCCCTCCCGCATTGTATTGTCTACTGATTCATTTGTAAAATTCAAAGAACAATTAATGTAACAGATGTATATTTGATTTATGCTTCCACAAAACTGGCAGACATTAGCAATGTTTATCCTAACACGGGTGTATTGTTCTTCGAACACAGTGATTTGCAAGTTGTTTATTTTTCTTATTTGTTAAACCATCGACTGAGTGTAGTGTTTAAATACATGTAGAAGTGTTTCCTTTGTCCAGACATGAATAACAGAAATACCCGATAAATAAGTGTGTTGAGTGTCTCTCTCTCTCTCTCTCTCTCTCTCTCTCTCTCTCTCTCTCTCTCTCTCTCTCTCTCTCTCTCTCTCTCTCTCTCTCTCTCTCTCTCTCTCTCTCTCTCTCTCTCTCTCTCTCTCTCTCTCTCTCTCTCTGTGTGTGTGTGCGTGTGTGTCACTCCCCCTTTCTCTCTCATCATTTTTCTGTTTAAAGACATCTACATGTACAGTTTTAATGAATTATGGTGTCTTGCTTTCTATTAGCGACTAACAGCTGTCTCCATACAGCATGGTCTGTCGCCTAGCGACCTCCGTTACTCTGGAGACGCTAATGTGGGTGGCCCGCTTTAAATGGTTAAACAATAGAAACCTTCGCGAGACTGTCGCTTTAATTGGGCATCATCCATATAAAAAAAAAAAAAAATTGAACTGAGCCTATTAGTGAAACCACTGTGTAAACAGAGAACAAAGGGAGTTTTAATAACACAATAGCTTCAATGAAAAGCGTTCTGGGTCGTCTGTTATTCTTCTTAAATTAGCGGACAAAGGGAACGGAGATAAATACACCCTAATGCTAACTACAAAGCTAGTAACACAAACGCTATAGTAGTAATTAGAATTTGGTTTATATTTTGTTTGAGGTGTATGTTGTGTGTGTGTGTTGTGTGTGTACGCACGTACACACAGACAAACGCACACACACACGCACACGCACACACACACACACACACACAAACAAACACATACCACACACACTCAAGATGTTATCTTTTTTGTTGAAAGACTGGAAAGCGTTTTGTCACATGTTTGTGGTTGTTTACGTTAGTTGGCGTTGCATTATCTACTCATTAATTGGATATAATTTTGGCTCATCTTTATTTTCATTGGTTAAATCTCTCAGGGCAATATCACTATTAACGGAAGGTCATGTGACTGGTTTTTTACCAATAAGAATACAAATATATTTTCATTATGTAATAATAGAATTTAACATCAACTTAGTTTCTGTTATGTTAAATAGTGCTAAATTACACCACCTTACGTTTAGGTCTCACTACACAGATCACTTCCGGGTGAGAGTTGATTGATGACGGTCCACTATAGTTCCTAATTGTGACACATGTTGTGGTTCACATATTCACTTCCAGGAAATGGAGAAGATTTAAAACAATCTGTATGTTTAATGGTAAGCCTTCTGGCTGTATTTTGCCCATGTTATTTTGTCATATTGCGCATCGACCTTTTGGGACATGGGTGTACAGCGAAAGAGACAGCCGGAGTGAATCGGTTAATGAACCACCTGTTCGGACCGGTATTACAGCCAGATGTGGTCAAAAAGCAAAACACTGAGACGGAAATGTTCTCAAATTTGGAGTGAAAATAAATGCTTATATAATGTATGTTCGCAATGGTGTATGTTGTTAGTGCCAATGAGAACCCGTTCTATTGGCAATCTTTGTTTGAAGTTGGGCAATTTAACATGGGTTTCAGTGGCAGATGACATCTGTGTAGTGAGACCTTACGTTATACTTCACCGTGCGTGTTTTCGCTTCTTTAACAGGAGAGCCAGCATCATGTGACAATGACGTCATGCTCAGACAACTGTTCGGCGTCGACGACCTCAACGACGTCATCTTCGAGTATTAACACACCCTCCCCCTTCGTGGTACATCCCCGCGGGCGGGAGCGATACAGAATGAGGAAGAAAAGCACGAAATCGAAAAAGGCCGATGGCGAAGAAGAGAAAGAAGAGAAAGAGCACACTGTCCGTAAGTTGACAGTAATTGACCCGAAGGAGGCGGGTTGGGGTGGGGGCAGTGGCGTAGCGTGGGCGGGTCCACCGGGGTGGTTGCCCTGGGCGCAAAATTCTGGACTGGTGGAAGGGACTCGGATAGCGCTAATGGTCCACTGGTTAGGGGGCGCGATACTCGCCTTGTCCCAGAAGCTGGCAACCCACGCTATGCCATTATATGGGGGTGAGTGGCTCTGCTCCGCCCTAAACTCAAATACAAAAAGTCCATATTCTATATGAATTTAAAAAAAAAAAAAAAAAAAAATGATTGTGTAGCCACTCAAGCAATACCTGAGGCTGTGACCCCCTACGAGCACTAGAGATTGCCCCCCACCCCCGACTACAGATATAATCCAGTCTCATAAAATTTCCGGGAACTGTGCGACCCCCCCCCCCCCCTCTACGCATACACACACTGAAATGATGTATCCACCCACTTCCTATGTTCATATTCACCCCCTCCCCTTGAATCTGCGCCTGTGTAATTTGGTATAGCACAACAGGTCTGTAAGGGTAAATCTAGTTTGTGTGCTGACAGTAGACAAGCTATTCAGTTGAGGAGTGTACACTCGCCCTCTCTCACCCACCCTTGAATCTGCGCCTGTGTAAGTTGGTATAGTACAAGGTGCATTCAGTAAGGGTAAAACTGGTTTGTGTGTTGACAGTGGACAAGTTATTCAGTTGAGGGGGTGATCACTCCCTCTCGTCCAACCCCCTTGAATCTGCACTTGTGTAACTTGGTATGGTACAGTAAGGGTAAGTCTGGTTTGTGTGTGGACAGTGGACAAGCTATTCAATTGAGGGTGTGTGCACTCCCCCTCCTCCCACCCCCTTGAATCTGCGCCTGTGTAATTTGGTATGATACAGTTAGGGTAAGTCCGGTTTGTGTGTTGACAGTGGACAAGCTATTCAATTGAGGGGGTGTGCACTCTCCTCCTCCCACCCCCTTGAATCTGCGCCTGTGTAATTTGGTATGATACAGTTAGGGTAAATCTGGTTTGTGTGTTGACAGTGGACAAGCTATTCAATTGAGGGTGTGTGCACTCCCCCTCCTCCCACCCCCTTGAATCTGCGTCTGTGTAATTTGGTATGGTACAATAAGGGTAAGTCTGGTGTGTGTGTTAACAGTGGACAAGCTATTCAATTGAGGGGGGTGCACTCCTACTCCCCCCACCCCCTTGAATCTGCGCCTGTGTAATTTGGTATGATACAGTTAGGGTAAGTCTGGTTTGTGTGTTGACAGTGGACAAGCTATTCAATTGAGGGTGTGTGCACTCCCCCTCCTCCCACCCCCTTGAATCTGCGTCTGTGTAATTTGGTATGATACAATAAGGGTAAGTCTGGTTTGTGTGTTAACAGTGGACAAGCTATTCAATTGAGGGGGGTGTACTCCTACTCCCCCCACCCCTTGAATCTGCGCCTGTGTAATTTGGTATAATACAGTTAGGGTAAATCTGGTTTGTGTGTTGACAGTGGACAAGCTGCAATCGTCTCTGAACCAGCTGGATCGGTTCGTGAACGTCAGCCTCAAGGAGGAGGTGTTCCTGGCCCGCGGAGACCAGATGCCGCGATATTACAAGAGGAACAAGAAGCTGGCTGAGCGGTACGAGACACTAAAGCAGGTGATGGTCTTCCAGGAGCTGCTGGTTCGAATCCGGCATGCGCGGGAAATGAAGAATCAGCAGAACAATGTGAGCACTTGGGCTTTTTTAAAAAGACTTTATTATTTTCTTTTTCTTTTTTTCTCTTTTTTTGGTGGGAGAGGAGGTGGGATGGGGGTTGTTTGTTTGATTGGGATTTTTGGGCTTTTTTATTGATTTATTTCCTTTTTATTGGTGTTTATAAATGTTGTTGTTAGGAGTATATATACTCAACAACGAAAGCTTAGCTAATGTTAAAAGAAATGGCATAACATTTATAAATTAACCTATTTTTATTAATTAGTATTCACATCTGAAATGTTTACCATTTATAAACAGCATAAACTCATCAACCTTTACAACAGGAGGATCTGGTTTTCTTTTAAGTTTATTCAACGATGGCAAATTTAAGACGTCATAAAAGATGTTTGATAAACCTTCGTTGTTGAGTTTTATATATATATATATATGTATACTCGTATATATGTGTGTGTGTGTGTGTGTGCGTGCGTGCGTGAGCGAGTGAAAGAGAGAGAGAGAGAGAGAGAGAGAGAGAGAGAGAGAGAGAGAGAGAGAGGAGAGAGAGAGAGAGAGAGAGAGAGAGAGAGAGGTGTTTGTTTGGAGGCAGTTGGGCGGTGTTGTGTTTTGGGTTTTGGGTGTTTTTTAGTGGGGGGGGGGGGGGGTAGCATTCCTTTTCTTTCTTTTTCCTTCCGCCATATATAAAAATTTCCATATATTGTTAGACACAAAAAAATATTCATTAAACAGTCATTTTCTTTCCTTGGGCGAGACGTAGTCCACTGGTAAAGCGCTCGGTTGATGCGCGGTCGGTCTAGGATCGATCCTCGTCGGTAGGCCCATTTGGTTATTTCTTGTCCCAACTAGTGCACCACGACTGGAATATCAAAGGTCGTGGTGTGTGCTATCCTGTCTGTGGGATGGTGCATACAAAAGATCCCTTGCTACTAATGAACAAAAAATGTAGCGGGTTTCCTCTCTATGACTGTCAAAATGACCATGTGTTTGACATCGAATAGCCGATGATGAAAAAAAATACTAAATACTTCCTGTGAGGTGAACTCAACCTTTCCTACCAACCTCCTCTTCCTCCCCCACTAGGGTTAAAGTAAATTAAGTATAGATTCTATGAGACTCTGTTAAATTTTGTTTATGAATTAGACCACCCGATCAAAAAGAAAAGCGTCAAAAAGTTATGGTTAAGGTTTATTATATTAGAAATGCGCAATAAAAATATTAAAGTCCCATTATAATTTTGGCTGTAATTTCAAAATCCCCCCCCCCCCCCCCCCCCCCCCCCCCCCCCCCCCCCCCCCCCCCCCCCCCCCCCCCCCCCCCCCCCCCCCCCCCCCCATATTTCTGTCCCGGACCAGTTCACTGGCTATCCAGATAACGGGCCCCGGATGGACATGCTTGAAACCCCAGTGGTATATGAGCATGTAAATAAATATTGGAATGGAATGGAGTAAATCAATGTGCTTTAATGATGTCGTTAAACAAAACAAACTTCTTTTTTATAAAACCTTTCTTTCCTTTCCAAGGTCTACAGGCTGGTAGGTACTGGGTTCGGATCCCAGTCGAGGCATGGGATTTTTAATCCAGATACCGACTCCAAACCCTGAGTGAGTTCTCCGCAAGGCTCAATGGGTAGGTGTAAACCACTTGCACCGACCAGTGATCCATAACTGGTTCAACAAAGGCCATGGTTTGTGCTATCCTGCCTGTGGGAAGCGCAAATAAAAGATCCCTTGCTGCCAATCGGAAGAGTAGCCCATGTAGTGGCGACAGCGGGTTTCCTCTCAAAATCTGTGTGGTCCTTAACCATATGTATGACGCCATATAACCGTAAATAAAATGTGTTGAGTGCGTCGTTAAATAAAACAGTTCTTTCTTTTTTTTTTTTCCTTTCCAAATTAGCAGTAGTTTTGAAACGTGTGTTGCGATGTGGTTCAATACTCCTTTTGTTTTTTTAATTTCCATCAGAAAACGGGAAAACCTCTCGACCCTATAGGTGAGGAACCGGAAGACCAGAAAGTGCCGCAATCGACCCACAACGACCGGCTGTCACCAGACGGGGAGAGCTCGCCAGACAACGAGTGTGAATCGGAGTAAGTCGTCTGCGTATAACGCTAATGTCAGGCTACCATCTGTCACGACAGAGTTGGTTAACTCTACGATCTCTCGACTCGTAAAGACTGTCTAATTGCTAGTCTGAGGACTCTTTAACAACTCGATTATCTTTGTACAACCCATTAGTTGTTAAGTTCAGTGCATCCGTCGTCGTAAGTTGGGAGTGCAGAGAAATTACAACGTAACTGTCGAGTTGACCAACTCCGTCGTGACATTTGATAGTTTGATACTAGCATAATGTAACTTACTCCCAACTTACGACGAGTTCGCTCAGATTAACAACTAATCGGTCGTAGGAGTTGTATACGACGAGAATCGAGTTGTAAGGGTACTCAGACTAGCAACCGGACAGTCGTAGAAGCCGTGAGATCGTTGATTTGGCCAACTCCGTCGTAACACTTGGTAGTCTGACACTAGTATAAGGTTGCATTGTACCAAAAACGAAAGTTCCGTGTCATCTTGAATAAATAAGCTTTTAAATCTAATAATATTAAACAATATGGGCCAAGAAGTCCCAATTCATCAAGACAGATTTCTTTTCAAACTCTATTATCAGCAGTGCACAGTTTATGAATGTCAAGGCCAAGCTCAAAATTAACTCCCACGCCAGAATGTAACCTTGTTAAGCAATTATTACTGTCAAAATATAGTAAAAGATACAACATATAAAACATTGATTATATAGTAAATGCATGCTATAGGTTGCATTGTACCAAACAAGTAAGTTCTGTGTAATATTTATGGAGTAAAAACAACTGAGGCTGTGATTGGTTGTAATAAGTGATATTGATTATTTCTGCAAACACTGTTATCCATTGTCAATAAACAAACACACTTTTGTTTGTTATTCAGTTGTATGTAATATATACCAGAGGTTAAAACCAGTGCTGGCCCAGGTACCCCCCAAAATGGAACTCTGATTTTCAGCAAAAATGACGTATACTAACAAAAACATTTATAAAATATTTTAAATGGTATACGATTCCCCTTCCCCTCCCCATTTTTTTTTCACATAGATTAGATGTGAGGTGCCCCACTTTGTATTGGTGTACTACCTTCACACTGCTTATATCAGTTTCATTGGTAAAGGTTAACATTACTGACAATAGGAATTGATTTGGTACATTGGAATCTCCTGTAACGCGATCACTTGTGCAGAAAATACATGATTTGTTCTCGGATAGATGGCCACAGATCACAGTTATCTTCCCATTCAAGCTGTGGAGCGGCGACTATTAGACTGAAGTTGACAGGGGAGAGCATACAGTTTACAAACATGGTGTAACTTGTTGACATGGAAGACTCGTTTTGTGGTAATTCCAGCCCCTGCCAATGTAGTGCTTTTACTGTACGATGGCTGTACTCCGGCCAGGTTTAGTGGGTGTGTTTGTACAAACCCATATTCTGGCAGATATATATATATACAGCAGGAGTGGGGGTGGGAGTGGGGGTGGGGTGGGAGTGGGGGTGGGGGGGTGGGGTTAGCTCAGTGGTAAAGCGCTCGCTTGATGAGTGGTCGGTCTAGAATCGATTCCCGTCAGTAGGCTATTTCTAGATCTAGCCAGTGCACCACGACTGGCATATCAAAGACCATGATATATGATATTATGTACGAAGGGATGGTGCATATAAAAGATTCCTTACTACTAATGGAAAAATGTAGCGGGTTTCCTCTCATGACTACGAGTCAGAATTACCAAATGTTTGACATCTAATAGCCGATGAATAATTAATCGATTTGCTCTAGTAGTGTCGTTAAACAAAACAAAAAACCCATAAACAAATATGTTTCACTTTTTCAGGTCGGTTCAAGGTAAAGGTAAAGCCCTAGTGTCTGCTACCAACTCGTCCTCACCAAAGAATAAAACCTATGTGTCCAATAACACCTCATCGAAGCAACAGACTCGGAGTACAAACAGTGTGGGTACGAAAAACTCTAGACCATTGAAGAAAGATACTTCTCTTTCAAATGGTGCTGATGACACGCCGGACGTGGATGCTGTGTTCAGAGAAAAGGTCGCCCTAGCAGCGCATAAACAGAATGGTGACAGGAGCCATGTTGTGAAAGGCGGCAGGGAGCGGGAGACAGATTCTGGGATCGAGGATGGATTAAGTGGGAAATCTTCTTCTAGGTCCGAATCCAAAAACGTTGACAGTCCTCCAGGACAAGTGGACTCTCGACACAACAGTAAGATAAAAGATTCCTCTCAATCGGGGTCAACAACAAGAAAACACAGTGGTCAGCTTACGGCGAGTTCCGATACGACAAAAAGACTTCAGTTAGAGAAGCATATTCAGGGAGAAAGGTGTGATCGCCAGACAGCGTCTGACAGTGGTGTTGTTCACACCGTGACTGCTGTGATAGAGAACACGTCTGTCAGCAGTACGACAGGGAGTCCAGTTCCAGCCAAGGAACCAAGCAGTGCTCAGAAAGGGAAAACTGGGTCTCATACTCGAAAGTCGGATCTGCAGACTGGCAAGGGTGGCTCCATTGTGTGCAAATCTCGTTCGAAACCTTCAAAAGAAATTGTGATAATCCCGACAGGCAAAGAAGACAGCTGGGATGATTCGAAGGATGCTTCAAGTGGCAGTGGCTTCCCGGCATGCAGGTCTACTTATGGCAGTTTGAACTCCAAGGTCAGATCTAGATCCAGAAGTCCAAGATCGGAAGCGGTGGTTGTTCCAACAGGAAAAGCGAAAATATTGACTTCTTTGGAAGACAAGTGGAAGAAATGGACAGTTAATGTTTTGAATCCGAAGAGTGTGGTGGAGTCGAGGACGAGCAGTCCAGTGAAGACGACCATGTCGAGTAACACGTCCATGGCGGATTCAGGCATAACGAGCACTGGGGGCTGTGCTCTCAGTACTAGCGACGGTTGTGGACCTGCAGACTCGGACGACTCAGACAGCGATTCGCACTGTGGTGATGATGTTCAAACTTCTGATGAGGAGGGAAATAACGGCCAAACATTTACCAAGTCACAGAGTGCTGCAGCAATAGCAGCAGGAACAGCAGCAGCAGCAGGTGCTAGTTCCAATCGCGAAACACGTCAACATACAAAACAGAGGAAACTAGGTCACATCCCGTTGCCAGAACATCGCCACAGGCACGAGTCTGAGAAAATGGAGAGGCCGTGCTCACCAACCACAGATTTCGAGGATGAGGATGTCTTTCTTCCAGCGAAACAACGATGGTCGAAACAGAAGACGTCTTCAAGGGTAAAGGAAGGTATGAGTGTTTCTGGAGAGTTTTCGAAATACAGAGAAAACCCTTACATAACTGTTGCTAATGAGATACAGAAGGACATCAAAATGATTAAGAGAAGGTCTGTCGTGGGTCAACCAGTTGTTAAACACGACTCGGTGGAGAGGAAGAAATCAGTTCTCAAGTGGAAAAATAAGAAGGAAAAGACGAAATCATGTGAGAAAGAATTGAATCAGAATAAAGAACCGAAATCTACGAGTAACCCAAAGGTTATAAAGCCGTCAGAGGACCTGTTGAAAAGAGGGAAAGACGCAGAGGATACGTACATTAAATCTGGTAAGAAAAAGAAGGAGAAACCCACAAAGAAGAAGAAGAAAACGGAAGCTACAGAGGAGAAACTGGTGCGAGACAATTACAAAAAGAAAAAGGAAAAAGTTGTAAAGAAGTGATGTGACTACTAGATATAAGCAAGGAATGGATAACCAGTATCTATACGCCATCCACATTAAGGCTGATAGGTGATGGGTTCACGTCTCAGTACCTGCTTCAACCCAGTGTGAGTGTTAATGGTGCAGTGTGGAGGCGTGTGACTATTATTGACACTTCTCTATGGAGAACAGCTAATCATTAACTCCTGTCATATTCACGTCCAGGTAACACCCAGTGTCGTGTGGGTGTTAATGGTGCAGTGGAGTGGCGTCTAACTACTACTCGGACGTCTCTGTGGAATACAGCTAACCTTTAACTCCTATCATATTCACGGCCTAGTACCTACTCGAAGTGTTAAAGTCACAGACCCAAGTTTCATATTATTAAAATGGACACTATATTTGGTTAATCTACGAACCTGTAATACATTTGGATAACGTTACAACTGACTGAAACAAGAGTCTGTGACGTTGAAACGGTGAGATACCTTTAAAATAAACTAAAACTCTACTCCATAACCGTTACTTCTCAGACGCACATGCGTTTTTAAAAATATGAAAAATTCATTTTGTGGTATGAGAAACACCAGGATGACCAGAAACACTTCGGATGTACGGAAATGGATAATTTCAACAATGGGATATTAGTAATGTTTGATTTTACTTATCATAGACGGCTCTAATAGTAAAAACAAATCAGTCAGTGTTTATAAACTAGGGTTTGTCACTTTAATGGTGAACAATACGCCGTAGTGTTTAAAAACTAGGGTTTGTCACTTTAATGGTGAACAATACGCCGTAGTGTTTAAAAACTAGGGTCTGTCACTTTAATAGTGAAAAATATGACGTATTGTTTAAAATCTTGGATCTGTCAGTTTAAGAGTACGGTGATTCTGAACGACAAAACCGTAATACGTGATCAATGCAGAGTCTTTAGGAGGACAGCCACTCACGAGAAGACACTTTACTGGAGAGTTCATCCTTCTTGTATCGCCACAAAGAGGACTACCAATATCGGATTAGTTTACTAAATATCAAAACTCTCACTGGGCAGGGCTCATTGGAATATAAGTACAGTAATCACTAGCCATGGGAGTGGGGCTACCATAATGTACAAGCCCTGCAAAATGATGTACAAATATAATTAGACGAGAGTGCTCTTTCTTGCATGGGTGCTCGTGTGATGACATGTACTCATGAATCACTGTCATAACAGTGGTTATGTCAGGAATTCGCGAAAGGTGAGAGTGTATGGTGACTATTGCGACTTGTCTCTCGGGAACAACAAACCATTAACTCCCATCATATTCACGTCCCAGCAACTATAGCGGGTTTCCTCTCTAAGACTATATATCAGAATTACCAAATATTTGATATCCAATAACCTTTAACTAAAAGGACATTCCTGAGTTACATTGTAAGATGTTTCCGACTAATAAAATATTCCTATGATTAAACTTACATATTAAATATATTTTCTTGTTTAGAATATGAGTGTCTGCATATTCAATGTGTTTCTTATTCAAGCACAAACTGGATTTTGTCTTCAAATAATTTCGTACATACGAAAAAACTATATTTTAGGAAATAAGATGAAATTTAATCTAGTACAAATATTACAACGATCAGAAACACGTTTAATATACAGCCACTAATATTTTATGCAGAAAAATATATTTGATATGTAATTACAATCGTTAAAACGTTTCTGTTAGTCGATAACATCTTAAATAGTCTGACTTCAGTGGACTTGGTTTGAGTTTGGAGTTTTCCTAGACTCCTTCTCTTAGGAGAGTTTCCTTACTAGGATTCAGAGCCTCTCCAGCCGAGTTTTGATTTTGGAGTTTGCTTCTCCTAGACAGTTGTCTTTCTTGACTCACGTCCTCTGTCTGTCCGGTCCATATTAGTCTTGTCTCTACCATATTAGTCCAGCTTGGGTGACCCTACCAGGAGCTGATGCTCCAGCTGACATAGCTCTCCGAGTCATTGAGACATGCAAGCTACCTCACCACGTCAATGAATGGACCATGAGATAGTAGAACGATCAAAAATACGTTTAATACTAGTATACAGCCACTAATATTTTATGCAGAAAAAATATATTTGATATGTAAATACAGTCGTTAAAAAGTCTATTTTAGTTGATAACATATTAAATAGTGAAGCAAACTCAGGAAAGTCCCTTTAATAAATCAATGTGCTGTAGTGGTGTCGTTAAAGAAAACAAACTTTAGAACTTTGTCAATATGGAGACGCAATTCAAATTCAAACTGTGACGTCATGTTAACAGTTCCATACAGTGCATCACGACTGGTATATCAAATGCCGTGGTATGTGCTATCCTGTCTATTGGATGGTGCATATAAAAGATCCCTTGTTACTAATGTAACAATGTAGCGGGTTTCCTCTCTAAAACAATATGTTAGAATTACGAAATGTTTGACATTCAATAGCCGATAAATAATAAATTAATGTTCTCTAGTAGTGTCGTTAAACAAAACCAACTTTAAACTGTTCATGTGTTAACATATCAGTTACATTTATCGAATTTTGCAATAATATACATTTCTAAATAGCAGCAAATGGAATTATTTGAATGCTACTTTTTGTTGGCATGTAATTTACCGTATAATCTTTGTATTTCACAAGAAAAATCAATAAATGTTATTTTTATTATTATGCAACTTGAGCCCGCCGCTGTAATACAATTTTAGGTAACCGAGTTAAATGATTGCATCGGGAGGCTATATCACCGGCCTCGGCAGTGTCGTGTTTAAGCCATCGGACATAAGGCTGGTAGGTACTGGGCTCGCTGCCCGCTACGGGCTACCACCCAGAGCGAGTTTAACTCAATGGGTAGGTGTAAGGTCACTACACTCTCTTCTCTCTCACTAACAACTAATCCACTGTCCTGGACAGACAGTCCAGATAGCTGAGGTGTGTGCCCATGATAGTGTGCTTGAACCTTAATTGGATATAAGCACGAAAATAAGTTTAAATGAATGAAAGGCTACATCGAAGAATGGCGTGTCACGGGTAAAAAAGTAATATGGCTGATCAATTCTAATATGGTTCTAATATTTCATTTCACCTGAACTTATTTTTGTGCACGCTGTCATGGGAACATACCTCAGCTATCTAGGCTGTCTGTCCAGGTTAATGGTTAGTTGTTAGTGGTTAGTGAGACAGAATAGGGTGTAGTGGTCTGACACCTACCTATTGAGTCGTGAAAACTCGCTCTGGGTGGGAGCCGGTACCGGGTTGCGAACCCTGTACCTACCAGTCTTATGTCCGATGGCTTAGCCACGACGCCACTGAGGTCGGTACATAATTAAAAAAAAAAAAAAATTTGAAATTGTACCCTTAAGAGCAAACGTAAGTGGAAGTGAGTTTAATTAGCTATTGATCGCACCTAGCAGATGCTAGTCTTCCAATCGTGAACAATACACATACTTAACAATACACATACTCAACAATACACGCAAACCCCGCTTCAATCGGAATTCGCCCGTTCGCTCATGCGTGTAAGTAATTTCGCACAAAAACACAATGCGACACACAAAAGGAAGACGACCTTTTTTTCTTTTTGTCTTTGTGGTCGTACGTGTAAGAATTAATAAAATATATAAATATATATATATATATATATATATACATTCACTTAAATGTTTGTAATTACATTTAGCGACATACTTATATATTAGGGTCAATCGGTAGAGCGCACGCACCAGCCTCGGTGGTGTCGTGGTTAAGCCATCGGACATGTGGCTGGTAGGTACTGGGTTCGCAGCCCGGTACCGGCTCCAACCCAGAGCGAGTGTTAACGACTCAATGGGTAGGTGTAAGACCACTACACCCTCTTTTCTCTCAATATATATTAACAACTAATCCACTGTCCTGGACAGACAGCCCAGATAGCTGAGGTGTGTTTGTCCAGGACAGCGTGCTTGAACCTTAATAGGATATAAGCACGAAAATAAGTTATAATGAAATGAAAGAGCGCACACTTTCATATGTATACGAGATAGGGTTCGGGGTTGATGGGTGAGGGGGATGTTGGTCTGGTGCAAATCTTCAAATTCGGGCAAAAATGATTTAGATATTTGGGCAAAATAAGCTTGCCTGAAACCTTTGCACCAAGTATTTCCATAATTCTACCCATAATATTAGTTGCTACCCTATTATGTCCCAATATTGCCTTTTGGCAGTAATGCAATTATGAATAAATGTTGTTATCCAGATTCGGACATTATTGTTTAAGTAGCCTGTCCCCTACAAAAATGGGAGCCCGTACGCCTATGGGTGCTTTGTTATTGGATCGAGGCCCCTCGGTGGGGCCGTTCTCTGCTTGATTTTTCCCGTCCCAACCAGAGACACACTACTGGTATATGAAAGGTCTTGTCTGGGATCGATCTTGTCGGCGGTACCCATTGGGCTATTTCTCGTTCCAGCCAGTGTACCACGACTGGTATATCAAAGGCCGTGGTATCCTGTCTGTGGGATGGTGTATATGAAAGATCCCTTGCTACTAATTGAATAGCGGGTTTCCTCTTCTATGACGTCAACATTATAACTACAAGATATGAAATAAAACTAATTCAAACTAGTTTAAAAACGTGTCGTACGTATCGTGAAAAACTGTGACTCGGCCTACCCCAGTCCCCCATAAACCGGTTTATTTACATTTGACTTGTTTTTACGAAATCTGCATACGATAAAACCTTCACAAAAAAGTGCACAAATGAGGAAAAAATAAGTAGACATTCAAAATATTTTTATACATAGGGAAATGAATACACGACCGCCATTTTGCACTGTGCACACAATTTAAACGATGTGTAATATTAAAAAAATAAAATAAAATAAACAAACGTTTTACACCGTTGTCATTGTCAAAGTATTCCCCGTCGGTGGACCCATTTGGTTATTTCTCGTTCCAGCCAACCTGGTGTAATAAATGTCGTGGTATGTGCTATCCTGTCTATTGGATGGTGCAAATAAAGATCCCTTGCTGCTAATCGAAAAGAGTAGCCGATGAAGTGGCGACAGCGAGTTTCCTGTCTCAATATCTGCGTGGTCCTTAACCATATGTCTGACGCCATATAACCGTAAAGAAAATGTGTTGAGTGCGTCGTTAAATAAAATATGTCCTTCCTTTGTCAAAGTATCGTCTGCTTCGCAGGTTCATTGCAGTGCTAGTGACGTCACGTGATACACGTCACTTTTGAAAAACAATAGCCCGGTTTACGGAAGTAGCCCAAGAATGCCAACATTGGACCACCAATACTACGACATGCGTTTAATCTCTTCACAACAGAAAATGGCATAGATATTGACATTTGTTGTTTGCTTGAACGAGGTAATACATTATTTCATCAAATCGATCGTACATTACAATGCGCGTGTGCAGAAAACATTTTCCGTTAATAGGGCGGTTCCCGATTACTCAAGGATAATAATATTATTTGCTATATGATATGAAATAGACCTACCCCGCTATTACGGTTTACGACCAGTAAAGTCAAATCCAATGGTCGTTTTATACACGTGTGTATATAATGTTTGATATCATATGAAATAAAACCAATCCTTAATGGTCTGTTCATGACAGGTTTTCCATTAATAGCAAGGGATCTTTTATATGCACCATCCGACAGGCAGAATAGCACATACCTACTTCCTTTGATATACCAGCCGTAGTGCACTGGCTGGAACGAGCCATTGTCCACTGGGACCACTGACAAGGAGTCTGTTTATAGAGAATAACTGGTTACTGTCTTAAAATATTGGCTTTGTCCTGCTATCATAAAGCAATAACCATTTATTTTATTTATCTTGCAATCCACATAAAACGAAAAGTGAATTAAATGAGCTGTTTTATTTTACAATTTCCGGAGTAGTATGTCTATACCTGTTGAACGTCTTTTCGCCTACAATATCTATACACTACAGGGCTTCTAGATTATAGTAGCCCCATTCCCATAGCTAGTGATATTCAATGTTGGGTTAGTAAATAACTACTATTACCATGCCAGACAGGGCTTCTAGATTATGGTAGTCCCACTTCCATGGTTAGTGATATTCAATGTTGGGTTAGTAAATAACTACTATTACCATGCCAGACAGGGCTTCTAGATTATGGTAGCCCCACTCCCATAGCTAGTGATATTCAATGTTGGGCTAGTAAATAACTACTATTGCCATGCCCGACGGCTAGTGAAAAACATTTGTCAAATGTTGCAGTTAAGTCTTTTTTTGTAAATATGAATATCATGCTCCCATCCCAACACCCCCAATATTAGTGTTTTTAAGCTGTATCTCCATATTTAGGTAACATATCTGATTATTACTATTATTTAGTCAAATTGTATTAACTTAAAGTAAAGCAGGGCTAGTGAATTTGTACTCGTGGCTAGTACATTTTTAAAATCACTGATCCCATGGCTAGTGGATTTTATAAACAATTCTATAAGCCCTGTCATACACCTAAACAAAAGAGTTATAAATAACAACAACAACAACTTATTCTTAAATTAAAAATTGTTTTCAAAACAGTTTTTAAAAATCAAAACAATCAACTGGAAATAAAAAAAGAAGTAATTTTGAGCACTATGATTTTTCTTTCCTAACCTTGACTAATTCCGTCCCAGAAAGATATATAGAGAATAATACATTTGTGTCCGTTAGATACCATTTATCTCAAAACGAGTTGTTTTAAAGGGATAGACCCCTAGTTTCAACCCGTGAAAATTAACACTAAGTTTAGTTAATCTACAAACCTGAAACACATTTGGATAAAGTTACAATTGAGTGAAACATGAGTCTGTGACTTTGAAATGGTGATGTTACTTCTCAGACGCACGCGCGTTTTTAAAAATATGAGAAATGCATTTTGTGACATTAAAAAACACCAGGATGACCAAAAACACTTGAATGTATTGAAATGGATAATCTAAACAATAAGATCTAAGAAAAGTATGATTTAAGTTATCAAAAATGGCTCTAATAGTAAAAAAACAAAAAAAAGCCCTAGTGTTTAAAAACTAGGGTATGTCCCTCTAAAATGTATCTAACGAGCGATTTTTTTTTTTTTTTGGTCAGTGACCGAAAATATAGAAATATATCATATCTTGATCATACATTTAGTAATTGCTGGATAAACTGAATTAATTGTATCTATTTGGTCTTACTGAATTTGTGAATAGGTTTAAAAGCAAAATAAACGGGGTTTTGGGGGGTTAAATATTAAATAAATTCTGTAGGTTTTTTTAACGACACCACACTTTGTAAATCGGAGACTGGGTACAAACTGGACGTTTGAATCTTCAGTACCGTACAAAATCATGTCAATACCTACCTGTGCGTGCATGTGTGTATGTTTGTGTGTGTGCGTGTGTGTGTGTGCGTATATGGGTTTTTTTTTTGCGTGTGAGTGCGTGAAACTGCATAACTTGTTTGTAATGTGCGTTAAACTGTTACGTTACGAATAAAAATGAATTGCAGACAATTATATCTTTAGCTGGCTAACGAAATGGCAGTGTACAAATATTGTGATATCTATTTTTAATGAAGAAAACATATGGTGTATATTATACGGTATAACATTAATGTATTGTAATAATGTGTGTCTTTTATTTATTTTCTTATCAGCACACCAATATAATATTATCTCACTGACAAACAGAAGAGTGATACGACTATACATAATTTAATGTGTTATAAATAACTACTTTATAGCTTGTAAATAATACACGTTCTTTGATACGTTAATATCGATGACATATTGTATGTACGTATATTTTATATATATTTTTGCTGTTGAATACGTGTTTATAAATAAACAATTAAAATTTAATGAAAATATTTCTTGTTGTTTTTTAAAGTGTCTCTTACCCTTCCGTTTGTGTTCCCTCGCTTTATTGACCATTAATTTGAAGTTTGTTTTTGTTTAACGACACCACTGGAGCACATTGATTAATTAATCATCGGCTGTTGGATGTCAGACATTTGGTAATTCTGACACGTAGTCATGAGAGGAAACCCGCTACATTTTTCCTAATGTAGGAAGGGATCTTTTGTATGCACCATCCCACAGACAGGATAGCACATTCCACGGCCTTTGATATACCAGTCGTGGTGCACTGGCTGTAACGAGAAATATCCCAATGGGCCCACCGACGGGGATGGATCCCAAACCGACCGCATATCAAGCGTGCGCTTTACCACTGGGCTACGTCCTGCCCGTTTATTGCCCATTATGACGGACTTCAGTCTGCTAGGTACTTGGTTCGATCCCCGACACCTACTCCAACACAGTGTGAGTTTCATTGACTCAATGTGGAGGTGTACAGGCATGTCACAGACATCTCTATCGAGCAGCTGGACCTAGCCCAGTGGTAGCGCGATCGGTCTAGGATCGATCCCCATCGGTGGGCCCATTAGGCTATTTCTCGTTCCAGCCAGTGCTTCACAATTGGCGTAAAAATAAATGAAAGAAACCCAAGCACATCGGCTAATGGCACAGGCATACGGGCTCTCGTTTGTTTTATATGAGGTGGTGGGGGAGGGGTGTGGGGGACACCCTGATTTTTGCCCTCAATTAAACGAAAATGTCCGAATCGGGGAAAACAACATTTATTCATATAAGTATTACTGCCACACATCTATATAGGGTTGTAAACGAATCACTATGTATTTTTACAAGTATTAAAACGTGTTTTGCTGGTAGAATGATGGAAATGCATGGTAAAAAGGTCTCATGATAGCATATTTTGCCCGAATGTCTTTATAATTTTGCCTGAATTTGAGAATTTGCTCCCCCCCCCCCCCACACACACACACATACCCTTATCTCGTACACGTATGGCTATTAGGTGTCAAATGGTGTAACAAAGGCCGTGGTATGTGCTATCCTGTCTGTGGAGTGTTGCATATAAAAGATCCCTTGCTGCTAATTACAAAGCGTAGCTCACGGAATGGCGACAGCGGGTTTCCTCTCTCATTATCTATGTGGTCTTTAACCATATATCCGACGCCATATAACTGTGATTAAAATGTGTCGCATGCGTCGTTAAATAAAACATTTCTTTCCTTTTTTTTCTTCTTTTTTTCAATTTATTTTCGTGCTTATATCCTATTAAGGTTGAAGCACGCTGTCCTGGGCACACACCATAGCTATCTTGTCTGTTCAGGACAGTGGGTCAGTGGTTAGTGAGAGAGAAGAGGGTGTAGTGGTCTTACACCTACCCACTGAGCTGGGTGGGAGCTGGTACTGGGCTGCGAACCCAGTGCCTACCAGTCATATGTCCGATGGCTTAACCACGACATCACCGAGGCCGGGTTTTTCCTTCATCAATAAAGAAACCAGTTATCCTTGTTATATTATATATCAAATATATGTTTCTGTATAAAATATTAGTGGCCGTATATTAAACGTGTTTCTGATCGTTCTAATATTTGTACTAGGTTAAATTTCATTTTATTTCCTAAAAAAAATAATTTTTAAGACAAAATCCAGTTTGGGCTTCTTACAAATATTAAGAAAATATATGTAATATGTAAGTATAATCGTAGAAATATTGGAAATATCTTACAATGCAGCAAACTCAGGAATGTCCCTTTAATTAAAACATTCCTTCCTTCCTTCTCTTGAAACGAAATGAGTTGTCGCCCTTGGTCCGTACACAGTTTGCTATATCGGTCGGCGTTGTTCGAGGCTCTCACGCCAGCCTCGGTAGTGTCGTGGTTAAGCTATCGGACATAAGGCTGGTAGGTACTTGGTTCGCAGCCCGGTGTCAGTTCCCACCCCACCCAGAGCGAGTTTTAACGACTCCATGAGTAGGCGTAAGACAACTAAACCCTCTTCTCTCTCACTAAACACGAACAACTAACAACTCACTGCCCTGGACGGACAGCCCAGATAGCTGTGTAAAGGTGTGTGCCCAGGACAGCGTGCTTGAACCTTAATTGGATATAAGCACGAAACTAAGTTGAAATGAAATGAACGTTGGTGTGACCACCGGCCTTTGTGGTGTCGCGGTTAAGCCATCGGACATAAGGCTGGTAGATACTGAGTTCGAAACCCTGTACCGGCTCCCACCCAGAGCGAGTTTCAACGACTCAGTGGGTAGATGTAAGACCACTAAACACTCTTTCCTCTCACTAATAAACCCTCTGTCCCGAACAGACAGCCGAGATAGCTGAGGTCTGCGTGTCCAGTACAGCATGCTTGAACCTCAATTGGATATAAGCACGAAAATGAGTTGAAATGAATGAAACGTTAGTGTGACAACCACCACAGCGCCATGGCCTTTGATATGCCAGTCGTGGTGCACTGGCTGGAACGAGAAATAGCCCAATGGGCCCACCAACAGGGATCGATCCAAAACCGAACGTGCATCAAGTGAGCGCTTTACCACTGAACTACGTCCCTCTCCATGATCATGATGATGATGATGATGATGATGATGACGACGATGACGATGGTTATAATGGATAACAACGACGTTGATGATGATGACGACGATTACACTGATGGTGATGATGATGATGCTTATGATGATGATGACGATGATGATGACGATTATAATGATGGTGATGATGACGACGACGACCACGATGATGATCATGGTGATGGTGATACAAAAATAGGGTACAAATATATATATAATTAAATTGAACCAATTATATATATTATGCATACAATTCCCGCCGGTTCTTTTCACCATTAATACATGTCATTATCTTTAACATAAATATATCATGTGTTTTACTCTGTTATACTATATCATTGTATACTGTATTGTATTGTGTTGTGTTGTGTTGTGTTGTGTTGTGTTATATATATACAGAACTTCACATACGTTGTTTTCGCTTCTTATTTATTGTACGAGTTTATTTTGCGCAAGAATATATACCACGAGACCGCGTAGCGGTCGAGTGGTATGTTCTTTCGCAAAATAAACGAGTTCTGTATTTATTACATATCTTTTTTTATGTTTTACAAAAACAGTTTTAAATTTAACGTCATAACAATACTTTGTTAAATCTACGATCAAAATTCCTTTCATGGATTTGCTTAACGTTAAGAATCATGCTCTGCAGCAGCCTTGCGTAATGTTTCAAATACGATGTGACGTAATTTGTAAATCATATATGACGTCAGTAAATAAAAGGCGCTAACTGCAGTAAAAATAAAAAGGGAAATTCCCCATTTAAAAGTTCCGATTAAATAGGTATGTAATAATGTATTGTATTGTATTATACATGTGTAGTATTTTGGGTTACGTTGTATTGTATGCTGTGCTGTGTTGCATTTTGTTGTACTGTATGTATTATGCAATGTTATGTTATGTTATATTATATTACGTTATGTTGTGTTGTGTTGTGTTCTGTTGTGTGTTTCACTGTATTGTGTTGTGCTGTGATGTTACGTTGTGTTGTATTTTGTGCGTTCAATTGTTGTATGTTGTGTTTTATTACATACATATTCAATCTTACTACAGTGATAAAGGCCTTTTGAAGCCGGTTAATAAATGTATTCTGTATCGCACATATGTGCAATCTGGACCGGAACTTTTAAATGGGAAATTCCCTTTTGTTTTTATAGCGGATAGTGCCTTTTATTTACTTACGTCATATATGATTTACAAATGACATCATAACTTATTTGAAACATTATACAAGGCTGCCACAGAGTATGATTCTTAACGTTAAATGAATTCATGAAAGGAGTTTTGAACATAGATTTAACAAAGTGTTGTTATGACGGCAAATTAAAAACCGTTTTTGTAAAAGATAAAAGAAGGTATGTAATACATATACAGAACTTCACATACGTTGTTTTCGCTTCCTATTTATTGCACTCGTTTATTTTGCGAAAGAACAGCGGTCTCGTGGTATATATTCTTGCGCAAAATAAACTCGTGCAATAAATAGGGAGCGAAAACAACGTATGTGAAGTTCTGTATATTTATTGTTGCTTGTCTGGTGTATTGTATTTTGTGATGGTGTGTTGCATTGTGTGTTGCGTGTGTTAGGTGATATATTATCATAAATAGAAAATAATTAGTTATTGTCTTAAGATGTCGGCTTTATCCTGCGAAGGTGAATGCCGCGAGGCTTTACCGAGAGGCATTCGCTATTCGACCCGAGCAGGATAAAGCCGATATCTTAAGACAGTAAGTAGCTATCTAATTTGTACTGCATTCCACACAATACCAAACATTTATGAAATGAATGTTTCATTTGGAAATTTTACCTACTTCTAGAGTAGTATGCCTTGTTGCCTACAATATCTATACACTAAACAAAATAGTTCTTAAAAGCACATTCCTGGGTTTGTTGCACAGTAAGATATTTCCGACTAATAAAATATTTCTACGATTAATATATTTCTTGTTTAGAATATCAGTGTCTGTATATTCAATGTGTTTGTGGTCGTCTTAAAGGGACATTCCTGAGTTTGCTGCAATTTTTAAAATGTTATCGACTAACAGAGACTTTTTGACGTGTAATTAAATATCAAATATATTTTTCTGCATAAAATATTAGTGGCCGTATATTAAACGTGTTTCTGATCGTTGTAATATTTGCCAAAGGTTAAATTTAATTTTATTTCCTAAAAAAGATTTTTTCGTACGTACAAAATTATTTTAAGACAAAATCCAATTTGGGCTTCTTACAAATATTAAGACGACCAGAAACACATTAAATATACAGACACTGATATTCTAAACAAGAAAATATATTTAATATGTAAGTTTAATCGTAGAAATATTTTATTAGTCGGAAACATCTGACAATGCAGCAAACTCGGAAATGTCCCTTTAATATTTGTAAGAAGCCCAAACTGGATTTTGTCTTCAAATAATTTCGTACGTACTAAAAAAACATATTTTAGGAAATAAAATGAAATTTAACCTAGTACAAATATTAGAACGATTAGAAACACGTTTAATATACAGCAACTACTATTTTATGCAGAAAAATATATTTGATATGTAATTACAGTTGATAAAAAGTCTCTGTTAGTCATTAGCATCTTTAAAATTGCAGCAAACTCAGGAATGTCCCTTTAAATCACAACACTTTTTAAATCAACTGGAAATGATAGATTAAGTAAGTTTGAACAATACAACATAACATTTTGGTGATCACAACCTGTGTAAAAGCTATATTTTTGTGTGAATGACCGACAATAGAGACAGGGCCGTACCCTGACCAAAATCCATGGGGGGGGCACTAAATTTTATAAATAATTTTTAACATATACTCTTCAAAAGAAGAAACGCAAAACCACATTGTCGTAACATTTGGAGAATTGATTTAATTATTGAATGGTGAGTCCGATAATTACCAAATGTTGCAGGATTGTTCACAATTCACTCTAGTCCATTGTGAGTAAGTGATAGGACACACCACCAAGGTCAAGGTCATCTGGAGTCAATACCGGGTGTGGCCTCCGCGTGTGTTGACAACTGCCTGGCACCGCCTGCCCATTGAAGCAACCAGAGTACGGATGACGTCCCGGGGGATGGTTGCCCACTCGGCCTGCAAGGCTGCTGCCAGCTCGGGCAGGGTCTGGGGCTGTGGTTGTCGCTGTCGGAGGCGTCGGTCCAACTCGTCCCATAGGTGCTCAATTGGGTTCAAATTCGGTGATATCGATGGCCAAGGAAGGACATTAATGTTGTTGTTCTGTAGGAAAGCCGTTGTGAGACGTGCTGTGTGAGGCCTGGCGTTGTCATGTTGGAACACTGCGTTGGCGTTGGCCATAACTGGAACGATGTGTGGCCGGAGGATCTGGTCAATGTAGCCCTGTGCATTCAGGTTGCCCTGCACGTGGACCAGGTCAGTTCTGCCAGTGTGTGAGATGGCTGCCCACACCATGACACTACCCCCGCCGAATCTGTCCACTTCCTGCACGCAGTTTGCCGCATAACGTTCACCACGACACCTATACACGCGACATCTTCCATCATGACGTCGGAGCAGAAATCGGGACTCGTCACTGAACCACACCTGTCTCCATCGCAGTTGAGGCCATTGTCGATGAATCTGGCACCACTGCAGTCGGAGTCGACGGTGTTGTGGTGTTAAGATGACACCTCGAACTGGACGTCTGGCACGAATTCCTACCTCACGTAGGCGGTTCCGTACGGTCTGGTCGGATATCCTGCGCAAACCTGGTATTGCTGCGGCTGTGGAGGTGGCAGTAGTCAATCGTTCCCGAAGGTGGCGTACCCGGATGTAGCGGTCCTGCCCGGGGGTAGTGACCCGTGGTCGACCGGATCTAGGGAGGTCACGTGTTGATCCATGTTGCTGGTAACGGTCCCACAGTCTGGAGATGGTGCTTGGAGACACATGGAATGCCCTGGCAACGGCCGTTCTGGATTCGCCTGCGTCTAGTCGGCCGATGGCATTGTTTCTCTGCGGTTCACCGAGACGTGGCATGTCCTGGATTGTCAACTGTCGGCCAGATACAGAGGCCAGGCAAGCGAACACCCTGCACTTTTATACTGTCGGTGTTCATGTTGCACGTGCAGTTTTTGCGAATATTCACATTTTGGAACTTTATTGTACAGTAGCTGCGTTTTATCGAATGTAACCGTGGGAATGTGTTTGGGACATGCAATGACCTTATATTCACAAAGCATGAACCGGTAGGAAACATAAAATCGGAGTTATAACCCATTTGTACCCTTTTGCGTTTCTTTTTTTGAAGAGTATACTATAAAGATTAAACATTTCTATGCTATTACTGGAGATACATAAAAAAAAAAAAAAAGGACAAGATTCTCGGGGGGGGGGGGGCAGCTGCCCCCCTGCCCCCCCTGCCCCCCCGGAGGGTACGGCCCTGAGAGAGAAAGAGAGTTATATAATCGTCTTTACAAAGGAAAAGAAATGTTTTATTTAACTCTTTTCGATTAGCAGCAAGGGATCTTTTATATGCACCATCCAACAGACAGGATAACACATACCACGGTCTTTGATATACCAGTCGTGGTGCACTTGCTGGAACGAGAAATAGGCCAATGGGCCCACCGAGGCGGATCGATCCCAGAACGACCGAGCATCAAGCGAGGGCTTTACCACTGGGCTACGTCCCGCCTCTCTCGTTTTTACAATACATAATTATAGTGATTGAGGAATAAATAAATTAAAGTTATGAAGCGTATGATGAGATTAGTGATGTATCATGCACACGTCATCTCTCGTGCCTGTACTGATGAATAAAATGTGTCGTCCTCGTCTCCAACACATCCTACAGCTAAACGAACGAGAGGCGTTCCAACGTAAGAGTGTCAATAGGGAAAACATCGCGTTTACATGTCACCAAGGTTACAGTCACGCACAATGGAAATCAGCGATTGGCGCGAAAAACCCCAACAACTGGACGATGAATATTCTATTTTAAAAGCTCTATTAAATACGTATTTAAATACTCGAAATTGAGACTTCATATAGCATCTTCTCGAATCAAAATGCACCTATTCATTCATTTGAACTTATGTTCGTGCCTATATCCAATTAAGGTTCAAGCACGCTGTCCTGGGCACACACACCTCAGCTATCTAGGCTGTCTGTCCAGGACAGTGGGTTAGTCGTTAGTAGTTAGTGAAAAGAGGGTGTAGTGGTCTTACACCTACCCACTGAGTCGTTAAAACTCACTCTGGATGAGAGCCTGTACTAGGCTACGAACCCTGTACCTACCAGCCTTATGTCCGGTGGCTTAACCACGACACATCTGAGGCCGGCCCAATGGACCAACCTACGAGGAACACATAAACAGGGTCAAACAATGCGGTATTCAGTCTTATGTTTAACGTTAGGTACTTTTTTTTTTTACCGAGAGGAGAGGGTATAGTGGCCCTACACCTAGTCATAGAGTCGTTAAAACTCACTCTGGGTGGGAGCCTGTACTGGGCTACGAACCCTGTACCTACAAGCCTTATGTCCAATGGCTTAAGCACGATACCACCGAGGCCGGTAAAAAAAAAAAGTACCTAACGTTAAACCGGACATAAGGCTGGTAGGTACAGGGTTCGCAGCCTAGTACCGGCTCCCACCCAGAGTGAGTTTTAACGAATCAATGACTAGGTGTAAGACCACTATACCCTCTCCTCTATCGCTAACCGCTAACAATTAAACCACTGTCGTGGACAGACAGCCTAGATAGCTGAGATGTGAGCCCAGGATAGCCTTCTTGAACCTTAATTGGATATAAGCACGAAAATAAGTTGAAATGAATGAATGGCCCGTTTCTCGTCCCAGCAAGTGCACCACGACTGGTATATCAAAGACCGTGGTATATGCTATCTTGTCTGCGGGATGGTGTATATAAATAATCCCTTGCTATTAATAGAAAAATATAGCGGGTTTCTTCTCTATATGTCAAAATTACCACATGTTTGACATTTACTATCCGATGATAAATACATCAATGTGCTCTAGTGGTGTTGTTAAACAAAATAAACCTTTTTAATGGATAACCAAAGACGCTGCCATTGTTTCCAAAACTAGCACCGGCGGATCCACATTTCTGTGATAGTTTCTGAGGTGGATAGTTTTATATCTATGGTTCGTTCGTGTGAAGGACATTTAATTGTCTAATAAAGTATTACCTGAACAAAATTAATTTGATATGTCTCTAAATGTACTTTATTCAACCATATTGTTTTTCCATTACCACAGCTTGACCCCAATAGCCGATATTTGAGTTAGTGGTATGCACCCTTTAACGTTATGCAGATCAACATGTCATTGCCTAAGATCCAATTTCCTGCGATTCATTTTTAAGGTGCAGGTTTTAGTATTTATATCTATGGTGTACATGCTGATTTAGAGTTAACAGGCTTCAGCCGTAGCTACATGTTACGATCGTCGTCCATGCCATTTGATTTAATTGTATGCACTCTATAAGGTCATTGCATAACATTGAATTTTCTGCCATTTATTTCTAAGGTGGATATTGTAGTATGTATGTCTATGGTGTAAATGTTGAATTGAAAGATACAGGTTCCAGCCTTAGTCACATATTTAATTATTAGCCTCCATGAGACTAGAGTTAGTGGTATGCGCCCTATAACATGTCATTGCCTAACATACACATTTCTGGGATTTATTTCTAAGGTGGAGGTTGTAATATTTATATTTATAGTGTATATGTTATTTGAAAGACACGTGTTTCAACTTTAGCCATAAACGTTACTATTGACTTCCGTGAGATTTGATTTGGTGGTATACACCCTGTAAGGTTCAGCTGTTTGTGGACAAAAATCTGGTTCCAGTTGTAGAGGAGACCAAATTTCTGGGGGTTTATTTTTGACAGGAGGCTATGTTTTGTTCTTCATTCACAGTATGTTAAAAAGAAGGGCTTAAAGGCATATTGTCACAGACCACTGACCTATTTAATGGTCTGGTTATTACCTGAACAAAAATAATTTGTTTTGTTCCTAAATGTACTTTATTCAACCATCTTCATAACCACCATACTCCATTTATTAATGATATTTTGTAAAAAAAATAATTGAATTATGGCAATGGTCCATAATTCAAAAACTAAAATTGCCGAGAGGGTTGACATGGATTTCACTCCATCATGGTTTAGTTGAGGTGATGTAATAGCTAGATTTGGTTTCCAACAATTAATGTAATTTGTAGCTATTATCCATTTTTAGAGAAATAAGGTCCTTAAATCCGTGACAGTATGCCTTTAAAGGTTCTCAATATCTTAAAAGTTATTGGCAAGACTGAATGGGGAGAAGATGGAAAGGCTATGCTCCGACTTTATAGATCTTTAGTTCGGTCTAAACTTGAATATGGGTGCATTGTGCATGGGGCAGCACGTAAGTCTTACTTGCAAATGCTATATCATATACACAACCAGGGACTTGGGCTTTGTCTTGGTGCTTTCAAAACATCTCCTGTGGAGAGCTTGTACGTCGATGCACACGGACCTAGTTTGGGTGCTAGACGTGCAAAGCTTTCTCTTGAGTATACTACAAAGATTAAATCAATGTCAAAATACCCTGCACATAATGAGGTGTTTGATAACAAATATATGAAGTTATTTGATTTCGAAGCCGAATGCCATTGAAACATTTGGTCTTCGCATTAGGCAGTTTTTATCAGTTTCCAACATTGATTTATCCGACATTTTGGAAACGTCTTCATATTTTATTTTGCCACCCTGGTGTATCAAACCACCGAAAATTGTATTCGATATTGTGCATCTAAAGAAAGATCGCACAGATGCAGTTATTTATAAACCACATTTCATGGAAATCCAAGAGTGGTACCAAGAATACATCCCTGTTTACACAGACGGATCACGGGATGGGAATTATGTGGCTTCTACTACAGTTTTTCCATCAGACACAATAATTTCCATGATATTGCCATACAATAGTCGATGATTAATAAATCAATGTGCTCTAGTGGTCTCGTTAACCAAAACAAACTTTGACGGTCCTCCCAACAAATCCATTCTTTGTAGTTTCTATCATTGACAGCCTTTTTCACAGAGTTTAAAACACACGCGAACTGTGACACGAGATGTTTTCCCGTCAATAACACGTCGATGGAATTTCCAGAAAGCTGATTTCACTTGAATAAAGATATTTGTCGGTGATCATTTCGACATCTGGCGGGCGGAAGTGATGTGCCGTAAAACGTTCGCGAAACGTTCGTACAGAATCATACGGAGGCGTCAACGTTGTTTATCGAGAACTTAGTCTCGGCTCGATAAACACGAATCCTCGCTCTGACACGTAGATCTACAAACGAGGAAATGCTACAAAAAGCGAGGCCCACTTCGTCAAACTTGACAGACAGTTGCTTTCATGTTGAATTATTTTGGACAAATACGGCAGAAGCTGGGGACAAACACCGTCAACAAATAAGTTAATTTTCACATAAATACCGATCTCACCACCGATCTGCGTGATGTCATCCTTAACCGGCCAAGGTGCCGTCGTGGTTAAGCTATCGGACTACAGGCTGTTGGGCACAGGGTTCGCAGTCGTGTAACCGGCTCAATGGGTAAGCCCATTACACCCTCCTCTTTCTCACTAACTCACTGTGCTGGACAGACAGCCCAGATAGATGAGATAATTGGATACAAGTACGAAAATAAGTTGAAACGAATGAAGTGATGTCGTCGGACATAAGGCTGATAGGTACTGGGGTCCCAGCTCGGTACCGGTTTCCACCCAGATCGAGTTTTTAACAACTCAACGGGTAGGTGTAAGACTACTACACCCTTTTCTCTCTCACTAACCACTAAGCCATGACATACAGCCCAGACAGATTATGTGTGTGCCCTTAATTGGATATAAGCACGAAAATAAGTTGAACTAAATGAAACGTTAGTCTGACCAGCCCCCATTGAGGTAAGGTTCCAGCAAGGAGCTACATTTCGATCAACTAAGTCAAATCAATCAATTAGCTCCATTTTTACTTTCTGTAATAATAATGTATTATAGATAATTCTTGAGCGCTCTGCTAAGTGCAATGAGTACCGCCATCATTATTTGAAAGTGGTTTTGATGAACGACACTACTAGAGCACATTGATTAGTAATCATTGGCAACTGCATATCAACAATTTGATGTTTCTGAATATATTGTCTTAAAGAAAACCCTTTTCTTTACGCCAAAACCGTTATCCGCGATAGATGTGGAAGAACTATGGACGATAATGGAAACTTGCTTCTATAATTCTCTTTGGAGGTATTCACATGCAGCTTAAGGTATAAAATTATAATATTTATATTTCAAAACAAAACAATATTTTTTAATTATTTCTATCATTGTGCAACCGTATTTTTATAAGAAAAAACATTGTTGTTAGGAGGGGGTGGGGTGTTATTTCTTTTTTGTTTCTGTTTATTTATTTTATTTTTTAAAGATCATACCAGTTCAAGTTGAAACGAACAGAGACAACCACACACGTTGAAGTGTAGATTTCACGGGCAAAAGTCTCATTTTGATCTTGGCGGTCATCTGACCTTGAAACTCAGTTGCCCTCTGGATCAAATTTGCTGACACTAAATCACTCCTCCTTTTGTCTTCTTCCCGTATGGGTGCGTATATTTTCAAATGATCTAATAGACTGGCTATTGTTCATTAATCCGTGGAACGCGGAACATGTTTCAGTGCTCGGTGTTTAGTAAATCTCCCGCGGTTTGTTGCAAGACTTTTCACAATGTCGTCAACATGCCTAAATATTAGCGCGCCATTCGACAAGTCTTAACTAAATATACCAGTGTTCTTGGAACAAGACGGCCAGAAATAAAAATGGGCAGATCTATCATTGAGATGAATGCGTGGATTATATTTAGCCCATTGGAGTTATTTATGGAGCAATAGTTGTATATTTTTAATAACGAATGCCACATTCAACGCCGATACAACAGTGGGGGGTGTTTCCGTGGTAAGCTTTGAAATCGTTTGCATTATTACCGGCGCTTACTTGAAGAATGTTTCAAGGAAGTAATAATCAAAAGTGTTATTGAAACGACGTGAAGTTTCGCGGAAGCTTTTCAAAGGTCCTAGACATTGAGAAGTGATTTGAGGACCTCGATCGCCAAACACAATGTCCTATTTGGAGCTTGTTTGGTGAGTGTTCCTTATGAGCACCAACGAGGAGTATAGCTGGGGTGGATCCAGAATGTTTTGAGGGAAGGGCGTTGAATATTTAAATAATTATTGAAAATAAGACTAATCGTTTAATCATGACTAAAGTACTTTTTAACTGTTCCTTTAATTCATTTAGCTTGATGGTATCCCATTTCTATAGTAGTTTGTGTCACCAGGAGGCATTAAAGGGACATTCCTGAGTTTGCTGCAATTTTTAAGATGTTATCGACTAACAGAAACGTTTTAACGATTGTAATTACGTATCAAATATATTTGTCTGTGTCACGGGGATCCTATAATACCCGTAACTGAATAAAACACGATTATCCAAATATCTCTCCTAACTGTATATCTATTAGATCTCTCTGTATCGGGCAGTGTATATCCGAGTGGCTCGTCTCTAGGTATAATCATAGATACGATCTTATATAAAGTATATGTAATATAGCACGTTTAGTTCACTAGAAAACACAACAAAACACAATACACTTTGGAATCTGTATTAGCCTTAAGCTGACAAATATATTTGCCGCAGTTAATTAATTAACAACAGCAATAATAATAACAACCCAGAACTAATCACTTAATTAGTTAGTCACTAGGTGTCTAGTTTACACAATATTCTAATCACTTCACCGTGATACAACACACACACGTGTGATAATTGAGAAACGCTTCCAGGGGAACTTAATTAATAAAGGAATTACAACTCTATTCCTAACTGGTTAATTTTTAATTAACCCTTAACTACTCATTCAGTAACCTTGTAATACAGACTTAATACTGCTACCTATCACAATAAAGACAATAACCTACAGTTTACCTAGGTCTTCTATGATGACTGGCTAAGCTTTAATAATTTTAGAACAGTGAAGCCTACAATTTACTTCGTCAGTTTACCGGAAACACTGTCTAAATAATATTGGTATAGTACAGTATTAAAATATTTAAAGTCACATCAGTCACATCAAGGTTATACAGCAGAGCAGAAATATATATTTACAAAGTCCAAACGGACGCGTTCCCCGGAAGCCTTCCAATATGTTTCTTCCCGATATATCTAAAATCCTATCTATTTATTACCAAAATCCGAATATCGCCTGGGGGCACATCGCAGTACTCCCCCTATCATGTGAATTTTCCACAGAGATCAAGACGACATTTTTTCTTAGATGGTCAGACTAGCTGTCGCCAAACCGCTAGGAAACAAGGTCGTAAAACAGAACTCGCGGAGGTATTACGTAACTATTGGCCGCATGGCCTCCACACCTGGTCTGTGTGTGTATTATGGGGGTACGGTCGCGCGGAGGTATTACGTAACAAAGTGCCAACATGGTCTTAAGTGCATATTGGGAACAGCTCGACCACCATCGCGCAGGGGTATTACGTAACCACGCCGCACACGGCCCTCTGAAACAATTAACATCGCCGCAGGCGAAAAAAAATAAGAGCGTGTCCCGTCACAGTCTGCATAAATTATTAAACGTGTTTCTGATCGTTCTAATATTTGTACTACGTTAAATTTCATTTATTTCCTAAAAATAATTTTCGTACGTACGATATTATTTGAAGACAAAATCCAATTTGGGCTTCTTACAAATATTAAGACGACCAGAAACACATTGAATATACAGACACTGATATTCTAAACAAGAAAATATATTTAATATGTAAGTTTAATCGTAGAAATATTTTATTTTTCGGAAACATCTTACAATGTAGCAAACTCAGGAATGTCCCTTTAATGGAGAAAAATACGTCGTAGACTTTAAAAAACTAAAGTCTGTTACTTTAATAGTGAAAAATACGTCGCAGTGTTTAAAAACTAGGGTCTGTCACTTTAATAGTGAAAAATACGTCGTAGTGTTTAAAAACTAGGGTCTGTCACTTTAATAGTGAAAAATACGTCGTAGTGTTTAAAAACTAGGGTCTGTCACTTTAATAGTGAAAAATACGTCGTAGTGTTTAAAATCTAGGGCGTGTCACTTTAATAGTGAAAAATACGCCGTAGTGTATAAAAACTAGGGTCTGTCCCTTTAATAGTGAGACATACGCCGTAGTGTTTAAAATCTAGGGGGTGTCACTTTAATGGAGAAAAATACGTCTTAGTTTAATGGTAGAAATATTTTATTAGTCGGAAACATCTTACAGTGCAGTAAACTCAGGAATGTCCAGAATTTATACATTCATGTACATATGTGTAGCTATAGAACTATGGAGACACGAACACATGATTATTGTAACATGTAGATTTATTACAAATAAACTAACATGTGAAAGGCGCCAAATTGGCATTAGCCTACGCTAACTCTCGATTCTATTGAGAGTTAAACAGCTTAATGAAATGTATTTCTTTGAAGTCCAAAAGTATATTAACGTTTTGTTCTTGATTGGCAAATACTTTGTAATTTGGAAATATATTAAACTCATCATCAGTACAAGAATGAATATGTTTGGAAACATGCAGGTGTCTGTGTTCGGCAGGGCCGTATCCTCCGGGGGGGGGGGGGATGCGGTGGCGTTTGGGGGGGGGGATAGAAGACAGTCCCCCCTCCCCCCCCCCCGAGAATCTAACTTATTTTTTACTCCAGAAAATAGCATACACATTTCAAGATTTTTTGTATTGAGTTTAATTTGTTTCTAAAAAGTAGTGCCCCTCCCCCCTCCCCCCCCACTAGGATTTTGATCAGGGTACGGCCCTGTTCTGCATGAACACTTTGTTGTCTATCAACAGTTACTTTTTTTTCTAGATGAACAGACTGCCCGATATAAAATGCATTACAGTTTGTACATCAGAGGTCATATAACGGTAAATAAAATGTGTTGAGTGCGTCGTTAAATAAAACATTTCCTTCATTCACAGTTTGTACATTTCAGAACATAAATTATGTGTGTTGGTGAGCAAGGTATATTGCTCTTCACCGTAGTTCACCGGCCTCGGTGGCGTCGTGGTTAGGCCATCGGTCTACAGGCTGGTAGGTACTGGGTTCGGATCCCAGTCGAGGCATGGGATTTTTAATCCAAATACCGACTCCAAACCCTGAGTGAGTGCTCCGCGAGGCTCAATGCATAGGTGTAAACCACTTGCACCGACCAGTGATCCATAACTGGTTGAACAAAAGCCATGGTTTGTGCTATCCTGCCTGTGGGAAGCGCAAATAAAAGATCCCTTGCTGCTAATCGGAAAGAGTAGCCCATGTAGTGGCGACAGCGGGTTTCTTTCTTTCTTTCTTTCTTCACAGTAGATGCCTTAGACTTTGTATTGAATGTTGGACCTTCTTGCATGTGTTTACAAGTACAACACCGCGGGTCTTCACATTTTGTAACTCTGAGGAATGTGTCTTGTTCTCAATGTTTCAGGTTGTCATTTACTTTTAATTATTGTGAACTTAGTTAGAATGTTCTTCATGGAAAGAAAGAAATGTTTTATTTAACGACGCACTCAACACATTTTATTTACGGTTATATGGCGTCTGACATATGGTTATGGACCACAAGGATATTGAGAGAGGATATGTACTATCCTGTCTGTGAGATGATGCATATAAAAATATCCCTTGCTGCTAATCGAAATGAGTAGCCCATGAAGTGGCGACAGCGAGTTTCCTCTCTCAATATCTGTGTGATCCTTAACCATATGTCCGACGCCATATAAAAGTAAATAAAATGTGTTTCATTGCGTCGTTAAATAAAACATTTCCTTGCGTTTGTGTGAAATATTTGACTTTTGATGTCCTGATTTGATTAATGTTAAATAAAAGGGACATTCCTGAGTTTGCTGTAATTTCTAAGATGTTATCGACTAACAGAGACTTTTTAACGATTGTAATTACATATCAAATATATTTTTCCGCATAAAATATTAGTTGCTGTATATTAAACGTGTTTCTGATCGTTCTAATAAGTGTATTACGTTAAATTTCATTTATTTAAAAAACAAAAAACAATTTTTTCGTTCCTTCAAAATTATTTGAAGACAAAATCCAGTTTGGGCTTCTTACAAATATTAAAACGACCAGAAACACATTGAATATACAGACACTGATATTGTAAACAAGAAAATGTATTTAATATGTAAGTTTAATCGTAGAAATATTTTATTAGTCGGAAACATCTTACAATGCAGAAAACTCAGGAATGTTCCTTTAATCTAGGACGTTTTCTAACTGTTTAGTTTTACTTTTTGTAGGAATTACATTTGATTTGTGTTTTCCTAAAGATATATCTTCTACGACAAGACTATCGTCATAAAAAAAAAAAAACGCATTTAAAATAAACGTTTTAGATCATTTGCTAAATCCTGCGGGTTACATTTAGGAGAATGGGTAAATTTTAAACCTAATTTTAGAATATTAATTTAATCTGGCGCTAATTCAAAAGTATTTTAGGTTTGTACTTTTGCTATTTCCGCCTTTTTGTGCTTCTAAGTCTGTCTAAAAATGATCATGTCCAATATAGGTGACATCACTTTGTCTTCTTTGTCGAACATGGCTTGGTGGCACAGTGGTTAAGCCATCGGACTACAGGCTGGTAGGTACAGGGGTCGCAGAGAGAGTTCTTAAGGGCTCATTGGGTAGGTGTAAGGCCACTACACCCTCTTCTATCTTACTAACCACTAACCAACTAACAACTAACCCACTGTCCTCGACAGACAGCCCAGAGGTGAGTGCCCAGGATAGCGTGCTTGAACCTTATTTGGCTATAAGCACGAAAATAAGTTGAAATGAAATGTGTCATGGTTGAATGTCTGCATGTGTCTCTCTCTATGTATAATTTGATTACAGGACATCAACTGAAACGACAATCACCAATATTGAAGAAGAATAACGGTGAGTGCACAGAACAATTTAAACATGTACTATAAATAAAAGTATCTATCTTTTGTTGTTGCTTTTTGCTGGGGTGTTGTTGTTGTTGTTTTCATTGCTTTGGGGTTTGTTTGTTTGTTGCTGGGGGGTTTTGTTGGGTTTTTGTGTTGTTTGTTTGTTTGTTTTTTCTTTTTTGTTTGTTTCATTTTTTGTTTGTTTGTTGTTGTTGTTTGTTTTTTTTTTTCTTCTTTTTTTTTTCTTTTCTTTTTTGGGGGGGGGGGTTGTGGGTTTTTTTGTTTTTTTTGTTGTTTTTTTGGGGGGATGGGTTCTTGTAAAGTAATTTTTAAGCGTTTGTTAACGAACCAAACCGTAAATGATTAATGAAAACAAAATAACTGTTTAAATTAATAACCAAACTAATGAAAAATAATTTTATTTTACAATGCAAACAAAATATCCCAAATCAAAGCAAAGCAAAACCTTCTCACACCAAAACATGTTTTAAGATCGTTTTAATAAACAGTTCTTAATACTATATTGTTATTCCCCTGAAAACGAACTATGATAATTAATTTTTAAAGTCATCACCAGAGCGACGGGAAATAACCTTATTTTGCAATTGAAAAAACCCCCCCCCCCCCTAAAAAACAACAACAAACAACCCTGTTACATTGAAAAAGTGCTAAACAGTTTGTAAAACAGGATATTTATCTGCAGTCCACACGGTGACGTAGCAACAGGTGTTGCTGATCGCTGGAATGTGGAAGTAAAGACATTTGTGAGGCACAACGTGTTTGCATGTGATGTTGACACCAAACCTTTAATTTTGGGATTAACAACCGGTATGGCGATTCGATAACGACAACCGTAATTCAATAACGACGATACACTAGTTTGCTTTACGGGAGGCGTCTGCCTTACGCAACGGAATGTTCATTTAGACGCCGGTTACTTTCGCCCGGCGCCATTTACTACTGCAAATTAGTTTTCTTTCCAATCAATGCCAGCTACCGGAAGGGATTTTTCTGTCAACTTCAACTATAAGACTTCACAGATCTTTCCTGCTTGTGAGAATATTTATGTAACCAGGCTTAATTTTAAGTTAAAGTTAAAAAGTTAAAAATTCGTTTTGTTTAACGACAGCACTAAAGCACATTGATTTATTAATCATCGGCTATTAGATGTCAAATATTTGGTAATTTTGATATATAGTCTTAGAGAGGAAACCAGAGGCGGATCTAGCGGGGTGTATCTGTAGCTGAGGTGTGTGCCCAGGACAGCGTGCTTAAACCTTAATTGAATATAAGCCCACTCCCCTAAATTTTGCGACAGTTATAATTTTACGATATATTAATTTTTATTTATTTTACGATCCCCTCCAAACCTATCCCAAAGTTCCTTTGGCATTCCGCCTTATGTCATTGGGGCCCCCTAAATGGATTTTCTGGATCTGCCACTGGAAACCCGTTACATTTTCCAATTAGTAGGAAGGGATCTTTTATATGCACCCTTTTACAGACGGAATAGATAGCACATATCACGGCCTTTGATGTACCAGTCGTTAGCTGCCATTGATATAGCCAGTGCGTCACGTCGATGCTAGACCGACCGAGCATCAAGCGAGCGCTTTATCACTGGGCTACTCCCCCCCCCCCCCCCCCTCACAATCTATATTAATTTACATGTATATTTCAGGCTTGACGATGTTGCATTTATTATTATTTAGTTATTTATTTGTTATTTATATTATTACGTGTTTTTTTATTGTGATGGAAGGCGCGAGTGCAGGGATTCTAGATTGTGGTCAGCGAAGCTTATTTGCGTGGGGGGTGGGGAGGGATCCATACATTCTTCCTTGGAAAATGTATTGAAAAACAAATTGCTAGATCGGAAGGGGGGGGGGGGGGGTCGATCCACGAAAGCCTCCCCTCGCACCCGCGCTTGAATGGGTAAATAGACGGTATATAGTCGGGTCTTATGTTAGTTCAGGTTTTTGACAAGTACCAATGACTGTGGGTTTACTTTCAGCATGACAATTTATACTATGTTCGTGGTGGTTTGTAGCCCAGTGGTAAAGCGCTCGCTTGATGCGCGGCCGGTTTGGGATCGATCCCCGTCAGTGAGCAATTTCTCGTTCCAGCCAGTGCACCACGACTGGTATATCAAATGTTGTGATATGTGCTATCCTGGCTGTGGGTTGGTAACAATTTTCTCTTTTTATATTCATTCAATTTATTTCCATACATATTTTTATTTGTTATTATTGTTATTTTTTGTGTAACACGTTTATTACCCCAGAAACAAATATGATCGTGTCAGGAATAGGGCCCTGACATCACTGCCTTACAGTCATGTTATAACAAATGATTGTATACAATATGAATAATATAGATATTTACGGTAATTGTAGCATATTACAACAGATCTAATATACATGGACATATGAAGGAAGGAAGGAAATGTTTTAGTTAACGACGCACTCAACACATTTTAGCTACTGTTATATGGCGTCCGACATATGGTTAAGGACCACACTGATATTGACAGAGAAAACCCGCTTTCGCCACTTCATGGGCTACTCTTTTCGATTAGCAGCCAGGGATCTTTTATATGCATCATCCCATAGACAGGATAGCACTTACCACGGCCTCCGATGTACCAGTCGTGGTGCACTGGCTGGGGCGAGAAAAGGATATATGAACGCATACAAATCATAAGATAAATGGGGTTAATCTATGATATGTTATTGAACAGTTGCGTAATTTTGGGTAAACTTCTATGTCTTGCTACAAATTTGAGAAGGAGCTGGGCTGTCATTTGCCATGCTTATATCCAATTAAGGTTCAAGCACGCTGCCCTGGGCACACGCCTGAGCTATCTGGGCCGTCTGTCCAGGACAGTTGGTTAGTTGTTAATTGTTAGTGGTTAGTGAAAGAGAGAAGAGGGTGTAGTGGTCTTACACCTACCCAATGAGTCGTTAAAACTCGCTCTGGGTGGGAGCCGGTACTGAGCTGCGAACCCTGTACCTACTAGTTTTATGTCCTATGGCTTAACCACGACACCACCGAGACCGGTTACGTTTCGTTCAAACCAAGGCCTCATTCCTCCAAGCTCAGTGGGTAGGTGTAAACCACTTACACCGACCAGTGATCCATAACTGGTTCAACAAAGGCCATAGTTTGTGCTATCCTGCCTGTGGGAAGCGCAAATAAAAGATCCCTTGCTGCCTGTCTTAAAAGAGTAGCCTATGTGGCGACAGTGGGTTTCCTCTAAAAAAAAAAAAAAACAGTATCAGAATGACCATATGTTTGACGTCCAATAGCCGATGATAAGATAAAAAATCAATGTGCTCTAGCGGCGTCGTTAAATAAAACAAACTTTACTTTCATTCCTCCAAGCGACTTTAGCTCTAAGATTACCGTAAGTGTATCTATAGTTATGCTCTTAAATTATTGATCTTAGCGCTAAGATCGCTTCGTGAAACGGGGCCCAGTGCTCTACACTTGGAGCAAACGTTTGTTTGTTTTGTTTAACGACACCACTGGAGCACATTTATTTATTAATCATCGGCTATTGGATACCAAACATTAATTTTGACAATTTTGACACATAATCTTAGAGAGGAAACCCGCTACATTTTTTCATTAGTAGCAAGGTTTTTTTTTTATATGCATCATCTCACAGACATGATAGCACATACCACGGCCTTTGGTATACTAGTCGTGGTGCACTGGCTGGAACGAGTCCACAGTTGGAGTAATACAGGCCGTGGTATGTAGAGCCAAGTCTGTAGGAATCTGCACATAAAAGATCCCTTGCTGTTAATCGAAAAGAGTAACCCATGGAGTGGCACCAACGTGTATTCTCCTTCACATGTGTGGTCTTAAAGTAACAGACCCTAGTTTGTAAACACTATGACGTATTTTTCACTGTTAAAGTGACGGACCCTAGTTTTTAAACACTATGACGTATTTTTCACTATTAAAGTGAAAGGCCCTAGTTTTTAAACACTATGACGTATTTTTCACTATTAAAGTGACAGGCCCTAGTTTTTTTTAACACTACGGCGTATTTTTCATTATTAGAGCCGTCTTTCGTAACTGAAATCACACATTACTTAGATTGTGTTGTTTCTGGTCATTCTGTTGTTTTCAATATCACAAAATGCATTTTTTTCCCCCATGTAGTTATTAATTCGCGTGCGTCAGAAAAGTAATGTTTGTGGAGTCGAGTTCAAGTCTATTTTTAGAGGTATTTACCCGTTTCAGCGTCACATACTCTTGTTTCACTCTATTGTAAATTTATCCAGGTGTGTTGCAGGTTTGTAGATTAACTAAACTTAATGTCCATTTTCACGGGTTGAAACTCGGGTCTGCGGCTATATAAGAGCTATCCTGAAGATGTAAAATTACATATTAAATATATTTTCTTGTTTAAAAAACCATTGTCTGTATATTCAATGTGATTATGAACTGGGTTGTACTTTTTCTCCACAAATATGGGAATATTATTACAGCTTACGGCAACAGACCTCCATTTGTCATGCCGTTGTTATTTCATTGTCTGTATATTCAATGTGATTATGAATTGGGTTGTACTTTTTCTCCACAAATATGGGAATATTATTACAGCTTACGGCAACAGACCTCCATTTGTCATGCCGTTGTTATTTCATTGTCTGTATATTCAATGTGATTATGAATTGGGTTGTACTTTTTCTCCACAAATATGGGAATATTAGTACAGCTTACGGCAACAGACCTCCATTTGTCATGCCGTTGTTATTTCATTGTCTGTATATTCAATGTGATTATGAATTGGGTTGTACTTTTTCTCCACAAATATGGGAATATTAGTACAGCTTACGGCAACAGACCTCCATTTGTCATGCCGTTGTTATTTCATTGTCTGTATATTCAATGTGATTATGAACTGGGTTGTACTTTTTCTCCACAAATATGGGAATATTATTACAGCTTACGGCAACAGACCTCCATTTGTCATGCCGTTGTTATTTCATTGTCTGTATATTCAATGTGATTATGAATTGGGTTGTACTTTTTCTCCACAAATATGGGAATATTATTACAGCTTACGGCAACAGACCTCCATTTGTCATGCCGTTGTTATTTCATTGTCTGTATATTCAATGTGATTATGAATTGGGTTGTACTTTTTCTCCACAAATATGGGAATATTAGTACAGCTTACGGCAACAGACCTCCATTTGTCATGCCGTTGTTATTTCATTGTCTGTATATTCAATGTGATTATGAATTGGGTTGTACTTTTTCTCCACAAATATGGGAATATTAGTACAGCTTACGGCAACAGACCTCCATTTGTCATGCCGTTGTTATTTCATTGTCTGTATATTCAATGTGATTATGAATTGGGTTGTACTTTTTCTCCACAAATATGGGAATATTAGTACAGCTTACGGCAACAGACCTCCATTTGTCATGCCGTTGTTATTTCATTGTCTGTATATTCAATGTGATTATGAATTGGGTTGTACTTTTTCTCCACAAATATGGGAATATTATTACAGCTTACGGCAACAGACCTCCATTTGTCATGCCGTTGTTATTTCATTGTCTGTATATTCGATGTGATTATGAATTGGGTTGTACTTTTTCTCCACAAATATGGGAATATTATTACAGCTTACGGCAACAGACCTCCATTTGTCATGCCGTTGTTATTTCATTGTCTGTATATTCAATGTGATTATGAATTGGGTTGTACTTTTTCTCCACAAATATGGGAATATTATTACAGCTTACGGCAACAGACCTCCATTTGTCATGCCGTTGTTATTTCATTGTCTGTATATTCAATGTGATTATGAATTGGGTTGTACTTTTTCTCCACAAATATGGGAATATTATTACAGCTTACGGCAACAGACCTCCATTTGTCATGCCGTTGTTATTTCATTGTCTGTATATTCAATGTGATTATGAATTGGGTTGTACTTTTTCTCCACAAATATGGGAATATTATTACAGCTTACGGCAACAGACCTCCATTTGTCATGCCGTTGTTATTTCATTGTCTGTATATTCAATGTGATTATGAATTGGGTTGTACTTTTTCTCCACAAATATGGGAATATTATTACAGCTTACGGCAACAGACCTCCATTTGTCATGCCGTTGTTATTTCATTGTCTGTATATTCAATGTGATTATGAATTGGGTTGTACTTTTTCTCCACAAATATGGGAATATTATTACAGCTTACGGCAACAGACCTCCATTTGTCATGCCGTTGTTATTTCATTGTCTGTATATTCAATGTGATTATGAATTGGGTTGTACTTTTTCTCCACAAATATGGGAATATTATTACAGCTTACGGCAACAGACCTCCATTTGTCATGCCGTTGTTATTTCATTGTCTGTATATTCAATGTGATTATGAATTGGGTTGTACTTTTTCTCCACAAATATGGGAATATTAGTACAGCTTACGGCAACAGACCTCCATTTGTCATGTCGTTGTTATTTCATTGTCTGTATATTCAATGTGATTATGAATTGGGTTGTACTTTTTCTCCACAAATATGGGAATATTATTACAGCTTACGGCAACAGACTCCATTTGTCATGCCGTTGTTATTTCATTGTCTGTATATTCAATGTGATTATGAATTGGGTTGTACTTTTTCTCCACAAATATGGGAATATTATTACAGCTTACGGCAACAGACTCCATTTGTCATGCCGTTGTTATTTCATTGTCTGTATATTCAATGTGATTATGAATTGGGTTGTACTTTTTCTCCACAAATATGGGAATATTATTACAGCTTACGGCAACAGACCTCCATTTGTCATGCCGTTGTTATTTCATTGTCTGTATATTCAATGTGATTATGAATTGGGTTGTACTTTTTCTCCACAAATATGGGAATATTATTACAGCTTACGGCAACAGACCTCCATTTGTCATGCCGTTGTTATTTCATTATCTGTATATTCAATGTGATTATGAATTGGGTTGTACTTTTTCTCCACAAATATGGGAATATTATTACAGCTTACGGCAACAGACCTCCATTTGTCATGCCGTTGTTATTTCATTGTCTGTATATTCAATGTGATTATGAATTGGGTTGTACTTTTTCTCCACAAATATGGGAATATTATTACAGCTTACGGCAACAGACCTCCATTTGTCATGCCGTTGTTATTTCATTGTCTGTATATTCAATGTGATTATGAATTGGGTTGTACTTTTTCTCCACAAATATGGGAATATTATTACAGCTTACGGCAACAGACCTCCATTTGTCATGCCGTTGTTATTTCATTGTCTGTATATTCAATGTGATTATGAATTGGGTTGTACTTTTTCTCCACAAATATGGGAATATTATTACAGCTTACGGCAACAGACCTCCATTTGTCATGCCGTTGTTATTTCATTGTCTGTATATTCAATGTGATTATGAATTGGGTTGTACTTATTCTCCACAAATATGGGAATATTAGTACAGCTTACGGCAACAGACCTCCATTTGTCATGCCGTTGTTATTTCATTGTCTGTATATTCAATGTGATTATGAATTGGGTTGTACTTTTTCTCCACAAATATGGAAATATTATTACAGCTTACGGCAACAGACCTCCATTTGTCATGCCGTTGTTATTTCATTGTCTGTATATTCAATGTGATTATGAATTGGGTTGTACTTTTTCTCCACAAATATGGGAATATTATTACAGCTTACGGCAACAGACTCCATTTGTCATGCCGTTGTTATTTCTTGCAGCAGCTTAAAGGGACATTCTCGAGTTTTCTGCATTGTGAGATATTTCCGACTAATAAAATATTTGTACGATTAAACTTACAGGTAGTACTAAACCAAATAACTTCCGGCTGGGTCAAAGTTCGAGGTGCACCCAACTTTTGATAGAGAAGTGAACACCACAAGTCCTGTGATTGGTTATAAATGTGAGTGTGTTGGTTGTAAAAAAAATTAGTTTCATCTGGGTTAAAAATGTATGAAATTTTATTTCATCTAGTACCACTGTGTCAAGTAGCCTTGTGCTTGGAACATGTATGGGGTACCTGTAAAAAAAAATTACTCAAATTTTGTGCGGAACTAGGGTAGTCATAGACGCTACCCGTTATCTCAGAAATGAGCAGCTTGACACCCACTTTTTTGTGATTCACTTTACGGGTGAGGGGTGGTAGTATTTATATCCGTGGCGTTTATGTCGATTGATACGTTGCAGGTAGGAGTTTTAGCCACATATGTTACTATTGTCGTCTATGGGATTTGATTTGGTAGTATACACCCTATACATTAAATATATTTTCTTGTTTACAATATCAGTGTCTGTATATTCAATGTGTTTGTAGTCGTAGAAATATTTTATTAGTCGGAAACATCTGACAATGCAGCAAACTCAGGAATGTCCCTTTAATATTTGTAAAAAGCCCAAACTGGATTTTGTCTTCAAATAATTTCGTACGTACGAAAAAAAAGAGGTTTTTTTTAATGAAATTTAACCTAGTACAAATATTAGAACGATCAGAAACACTTTTAATATACAGCCATTAATATTTTATATGTAATTACAGTCGTCAAAACGTCTCTGTTAGTCAATAAAATCTTAAAAATTGCAGCAAACTCAGGAATGTCCCTGTAATATAGTCCGGTTTAGGAAATAGTTCCTTATAAAAAATAAAAAAATACTACAAAATTCTGATATCCTTTTTGAAATCTTTCTTTGATGATTACACGTAGGTTGACTTCTGTAGTTTTTAAATAACCCATTGCTTTGAAGTTACTTGTTATATGTAGTACTAACTGATACCAACTGTGCAAGTGATGATGATGATGATAACCAGTTTAACGTGCCCATATACCACTAGGGTTTCGAACACGCCCATCCCGAGTTCGATCTCCGATGGACCTCGGGATGGGGGGGGGGGGGGGGTGTTGAAAATGGGCAGAATTTTGAATATAGCAATTAGTAAAGAAGTTAATAGATTAAATAAAAAAATTAAAAGGTTACAAGCCAAAAATAAAAAAGAAGTGACTGCTTGGCCGAATATTTATATAATTTGGAGCATTTTAGAAGGACAGTCCAAAATTAAATAAGAGAAAGAAGAGAGGATCGGACTATTTAATAATATTTTTAAAAAAGAAAGAAAAAAGAAGAAGAAGTAATTCCGACATAAAATTTTGAACGCAGATCTAAAAGTTTAAAGTCCGATCGATATGTCCACGCGAGTGGCCTCGTTAAGGCCGTTTGGGTGCACAGCTTAAAGGGACGAAATGGGTTGCATCCCGTCAAGAAAACCCCTAGATTGACAGTCGATAGACGTTGAAGGTGTAGTGCTGTGCTGAAATACAGATCTTGAGAAACCGGATCCGTCTGAACGAGAGAGAGAGTTTCAGACTAGGGTATAGTCCAGTCGTCATGGGTTGGTATAGTGGTGCGGACGGGCCCGACTCCGGAGGATACGAGATGGTATCACTATAAAGCAAGGTAAAGTCTAGAAAAAGAGTAGTAGGGCCGACTCGGCTTCCTATTTCTTCTTAGAGTTGCGCGGTCAATCTTCCAGTGCTGCTAGGACAGACTCGGACATGTAGAGACTAAACGCAAACAACTGTGGCGTTCTGCAGAATGGCCGTCTTACGAGTCACGAAAAAAACAAGTCGACAGTCAGACGGAGAAATGACGTGGAGGCAAGGAATCTCGCTAAAAAAGAATCCAACGTGGGCCCGTGCTTATAAAACTTAAAGTCTAGACTTTAATCAAGTCCAGACTTTAACGTAATGCTATTTGAATGGCGTTGCCATGACGTTAAAGTCTGGACTTTATTAAAGTCTAGACTTTACGGTTTATAAGCACGGGGCCTGGTAGTGCAGGCTGTCGAAACGAGAAGCGTCCCAATGTTCAGTCAGTTCCAATGGCCGCATACATCCCAGTAGAAAACTTCATTTCGCTGACAAAAACAACGAAATGAAGGACCTCCAAGTCGAGCACACGAAAGCACGTGCAGTGTGCACAAGCGAAACAAACACGTCTTACCGCATGGAGCTCCAGACTGGGAATGACTGTGCAAGTGGTATGGTGATACAGCAACACGAGGCCGTGGTCGGGCATAGGGACCATTAACTGAAAATAATGTTGTGGTCTACCTATGTTGGTTTTTTATACGGTACATGCCAATTGAGAGCACTCCCTAAAATTAGTAGTCACGTGACCCTCTCGACAGTGTTGTATTTTTCACAGAATATATTTTGACATAGAAATTGTATGAACTGCATGGAGTAATTAATGGTGGTGTGTAACCTTACAAGCTTTGGTTTTGAAAAAGAAACAAAAAGCTTTATTGTGATTCCTGTATAAAAATCTTACACACAAATAGCTTTTTTGCATAAAATAAAATATATAGATTCTGATATTTGTAATCTTCAACCAAAATCATTGCAACATTTGTTTTATAATTGTATAAAAGTTGCTGAAGTCTGGAAAGCTGTTGAACATTGGTTACAAGTCAAACGTGAACACATCTCATTGGAAGTTTGACCTAGTACAAACACTCGGACGATCAGAAATACATGTAATATAGAGCCACTGATATGTTATTTAGAAATATATTTAATATGTAATGACAGTCGTTAAAACGTCTCTGTTACTCACCTACATCTGAACAATAGCAGCAGAGTCGGGACCGTCTCTTTAACTATAATGTTCAACGTCCTATTCTTCTTCGTCTTCTGCTGTGAACGTTCAGACAGGGATCCCAGTCGCTGGAACAAATGCTGCTGTGCCCTGCAGGTTTTCCTTGAGGCCGAATACTAGGAGTTTCCGGCAGCAGAGGGGGCATAACCCAAAATCCTCAGTTACAGGTTTTTTTTTATTGGTGTTTATTTATATATGGAGTGCATGTAGTGACATCCCTTGAGCAATTTAAAATATCCATGATGGCCGCCAAGGAGGCGTTCATCTGAAGGCCAATGTGCTTTCCTCTGGTGAAGGATCTTTATTCCATATCATCTTTTGCCTGGCACCGCACAAGTGAATACGCGGATCACCAGTAGCTTGTTTTGGGTCCTTTCGATGTTTAGGGCCCGGTACTCTAGCACCCTGGTGGGTATCCAACGATTGAGCAAGATCTCTTGAGTTTCTGTTGTCGTCTGTCATATGAGCGACTGTGCGTTGACCTACGGTTGGGCGACTCCCTACAGGTCGGGGACGGGATGTAGCCCAGTCGTAAAGCGCTCGCTTGATGCGCGGTCGGCCTAGGATCCTCATTGGTGGGCCCATTGGGCTATTTCTCGCTCCAGCTAATGCACTACGACTGGTATATCAAAGGCCGTGGTGTGTGTTATCCTGTCTGTGGGACGGTGCATATAAAAGATCCCTTGCTACTAATGAAAAAATGTAGCGGGTTTCTTTTCTAGGACTATATGTCAGAATAACCAAATGTTTTATATCCAATAGCCGATGATTAATAAATAAATGTGGTGTCGTTAAACAACACAAACTTCAATTCCCTGCACGTAGTTTGGCCCTGCTCATCCGTCTTGGACAGTCAACACCGTATAACAGTAAACAAAACCAACTTCAATTCCCTACACGTAGTTTGGCCCTGCTCGTCCGTCTTGGACAGTCAACATCGTATAACAGTAAACAAAACCAACTTCAATTCCCTACACGTAGTTTGGCCCTGCTCATCCGTCTTGGACAGTCAACACCGTATAACAGTAAACCAACTTCAATTCCCTACACGTAGTTTGGCCCTGCTCATCCGCTACACGTTGTTTGGCTCTGCTCATCCGTCTTGGACAGTCAACACCGTATAACAGTAAACCAACTTCAATTCCCTACACGTAGTTTGGCCCTGCTCATCCGCTACACGTTGTTTGGCTCTGCTCATCCGTCTTGGACAGTCAACACCGTATAACAGTAAACCAACTTCAATTCCCTACACGTAGTTTGGCCCTGCTCATCCGCTACACGTTGTTTGGCTCTGCTCATCCGTCTTGGACAGTCAACACCGTATAACAGTAAACCAACTTCAATTCCCTACACGTAGTTTGGCCCTGCTCATCCGCTACACGTAGTTTGGCTCTGCTCATCCGTCTTGGACAGTCAACACCGTATAACAGTAAACAATGTGAATGAAAAAGGTTTAATGTTTGTTTTGTTTAACGACATCACTAGAGCACACTGATATATATATAAAAATTGAATCCGTCATTAAATAACACATTTCTTCCTTCAATACCCCCTATTATTTTAGACTTTGTTATGGATTTGCACACTGCATGATTCAAAGATTATTGCATAGTGATTTTTATTCTTCGCAATGAACTTGATACATTCTTATCATTTTATTTCGTGCGTTTTGTGCACCGCGGATTTCAACTATTGAAAAGTTCATAGAATCTGCACACGGCATTGGCAGTCTTTCAGATATAACGCCAATCCTTGAAAAATGTGTGACAGTCCTACATTTTTACTTTGTACTTTTGTTTAGTGAGTGCACATGCATGACGTACTGCACATGCGTTTGTGCATAGCCGAATGCTTTGAGGGCAAAAATCAAATGTTTTAGATGTCAGTGCTAACATAAATTATGCTAAAGTAACTACATGACATATTTCAGTGAATATACCACAGTTATGTTACTACAACATCTCACTCTCAAAATATTCGGAAATCAGTCTATCCCATAGACACAAACGTTTTATGATGAATTTTACAGACACTTTCACCACAAAAACACTAAACAAGTTTGTTGTGTTTAACGGGACATTCCTGAGTTTGCTGCAATTCTTAAGATGTTATCGACTAACAAAGACTTTTTAACGATTGTAATTACATATCAAATATATTGTTCTGCATAAAATATTGGTGGCCGTATATTAAACGTGTTTCTGGTCGTTCTAATATGTGTACTTGGTTAAATTTCATTTAATTTCCTATAATATTGTTTTTTCGTACGTACGAAATTATTTGAACACAAAATCCAGTTTGGGCTTCTTACAAATATTAAGACGACCAGAAACACATAGAATATACAGACACTGATATTCTAAACAAGAAAATATATTTAATATGTAAGTTTAATCGTAGAAATATTTTATTAGTTGGAAACATCTTACAATGCAGCAAACTCAGGAATGTCCCTTTAAGAGAAACATCTTACAATGCAGCAAATTCAGGAATGTCCCTTTAAGAGAACCATCTTACAATGCAGCAAACTCAGGAATGTCCCTTTAACAATAGCACAGAGCACATTGTTTTATTAATCGTCAGTTTTTGCATGCCAAAAGTATAGTCTTAATTTTTTTACGTTAGTTGCATTGATGATTTTATTTGCACTTTCACAGATACATTACAGCACACATGTCCGGTGCTACTTTTGATTTAGTAAACTAATCTGTGAGTGGCAGTCCTCTTTGAGCGCTGCAGGAAAGATGTTTTGTTCAGTGAAGGATCTCCTCGGGAGTGGCTGTCCTCCTATAGACGAGACACCAGATAGAGATTCATGTAATCAGCCAGTGTTGCCAAATATTCATTGGTCTCTGCTTTGTGCAGAGATACGTCTTAATAGCGGATAGCGGTTTTGTTATTCAAATTTACCATTTGTTCAGCACTGGTTGGAATGGGAAAACTAAACCAGAATGGGTCCAATATGGGGGTTTTATTATACGACTGCAGACCGCGCATTAGACGAGCACTTTACCACTGGACTACGTCCCCCGTAAAATATATTTTAGGAAATAAAATGAAATTTAACATAGTACAAATATTAGAACGATCAGAAACACGTTTATTATACAGCCACTAATATTTTATGCAGACAGATATATTTGATATGTAATTACAATCGTTAGAAAGTCTCAGTTAGTCGATGACATCTTAAACATTGCAAAAAACTCAGGAGTGTCCCGTTAACAGTAAAGGAAGAAAGAATATATAGAAGGAAAGAGAGGGTGAATGTAAATATTAAATTTAAAGTAGGGAATAGTTCAATCTAATTAAAATTATCTCCACTATTACATGTGGATCTAACACCAGCCAGTTGGAGCTCATGTCCACCAATCAAAACCTTACTTGCAGAATCCTGCCAGTGATTTAAAAATAATTTGAAAACATTCCGAATTATCCTGAGGGTATACGACATGTTTCGTGTGAATTACGAATGCCTTAAAACATGTTTTATTTTATAAAATAAATAATTTGTAATGCACAACTGAACACTGATTTATTTTATAAATAAATAAATAAATAATTTTTAATGTAAAATTGAAGACTGATAACCCACCCCGTACGTTCGCTGTACTGCGGCCACTAAAATAGACTCGCCAGATATTTTTAGAATTTGTAGGTTCCCAAATAACGTTATAAAAGGCGAAGTGTGATTGGTCAATATTTAAATTATTATTTACAGATGAAATGTGGACTACGCAGTGTTGTTAGTTTTAAATCACTGGCAGGATTCTGCAAGTAAGGTTTTGATTGGTGGACATGAGCTCCAACTGGCTGGTGTTAGTTCCACATGTAATAGTGGAGCTAATTTTAATTAGATTGGGAATAGTTCACTTTGTATTATTATTTCATGCCAATGGGGATAATATTATATGAAATAATTTAACAAGAAACAGTAACAAAAAGAAAGAAGGACTGAGGCGAGTTACTTTGATGTGAAAACATTAGGAAGGTTTATTTTCCAAAAAATCCATTTCCAAATAAGCTAGTTGTTTCATTATATTATTTTATTTATTTATTTGTATTTAATTTTTTTGCTTTTGGTAATAAAAGTGGCATATTTTAATTCACGTGAAAAGCTCAAGCCAATGTGTTCATTGTTTATTGAATGTTTCATGATTACAATAACAATAACAATTATAAGTACTGTTGAAGAAATTTAATAATAATAATAATAATCATAATAATAATAGTAATAATAACAACAATAATAACAACAACAACAACAACAATACAACAACAATACGACAATAATAATAATAACAATAATATCGGTCTCGGTGGTGTCTTGGTAGGTACAAGGTTCGCAGCCCGGTACTGGCTCCCACCCAGAGAGAATTTTAAAGGGACATTCCCGAGTTTGCTGCACTGTAAGATGTTTCCGACTTATAAAATATTTCAACGATTAAACTTACATATTAAACATATTTTCTTGTTTAGAATATCAGTGTTTGTATATTCAATGTGTTTCTGATCATCTTAATATTTCTAAGAAGCCCAAACTGGATTTTGTCTTCAAATAATTTCGTACGTACGAAAAAAAAAAAAAATTGGAAATAAAATGAAATTTAACCTAGTACAAATATTAGAACGATCAAGATACGTTTAATATACTGTCCCTAATATTTTATGCAGAAAAATATATTTGATATGTAATTAAAATCGTTAAAAAGTCTCTGTTAGTCGATAACATCTTAAAAATTGTAGCAAACTCAGGAATGTCCCTTAAACGACTCGTTGGGTAGGTGTAAGACCACTACACCCTCTTCTCTCTCACTAACCACTAACAACTAACCTACTGTCCTGGACAGGCAGCCTATATGGCTGGGGTGTGTGCTCAGGACAGCGTGCTTGAACTTTAATTTAATATAAGCACGAACGTAAGTTGAAATGAAATGAAATAATAATAATCATAATAATCATAATAACAATAATAATAATAATAATAATAATAATAATGTAATATAAAATAATGACAAAATGTTTAGAAAAATAACAATAAGTGCAACTAGTAAGGCCTATTTTTGTGAGAAATACCACACGCCAGTGTTAGGGGACTCGAACACGGGTCATGCGATTTCTTTAATGAATCAACAGCGGCGAAGATGACGCCACGACAGTAGAACTGTTCACCTTGACAAGTGCGACATTCAGTTTGCACCTGCCAGGTGAAAGACGTCGTTGTCAAACATACCTGTGGCGTTTGCTTTATGAATGTCGTGCATAACTGACCGGAACATGACTCCGTACCGAATGCCATTTCAACGATCAAGAGCAAAACAAATCCCAGGCAGTCACGTGCGATTAAGAAAATATGATAATGAGCAAACATGGTCACGAGCTACTGACGTCATTGATGTGCGCACGGCTACTTCTGCTATTTAATGGACGGAAATCAAAGGACACGTTTTTAAATTCGAAACGTTTCTTTGTCAATAAATAATAAGTAAATGGTGACTGAATGTTTTCATATAGAAATATGCAGCAGAAAATCTCGGTTGAGGTCGAAACTAAATATTCTGACTTATTAGTAAAGCAACAAACGATTTTTATTTTTTCATTAATGCTCTTTTTTTGGTAGAAAACTATGGTGCTTTTTTTCTTCAGCATCCAATAAGAGTGGACAGGAACGACAAAAACATATTTAAAAGGTTATAGTATGCTAATAAAAAGTAAGTTTCTACATTAGGGTCATTCCAATTTTTTTTTAATTTCTTCGAGAAATTCAGTCAGAAATTTATAATAAAATATTCAATAGTTTTCAAAACACCTAAGGTGCTCTACAAAATAATTAATAATAAAATAGCAATAACAGTTAATATTATCATCATCTTCATCAATATCATCATCATCATCATCATCATTATTATTGTATAATAATAATCATCATAAGGAAAAAAAGACTATTATAAGAATAATAATAGTGAATTTTACTTTTATATTGCTATTTCAACAGATATGTTGTTATTATACATTTTTTTCTTGTTATTATTGTTATATTATATAATAAATATAATTGCTGAAGTTTGTCTAGGCTCTTGCCTTGAGTCCCACAGAACACCATTTACCGTTCTAGACATATTATTTACCGTCAACTGTGTGTTTTACAAGAAGGTTAAGGTATAAATAGTACATATAAACGCACTGTTGTGCATAAATACACACATTCGTGCACATAACACCTACCGGTGTACCGCTTACAAATATGACAGGGAATCTGTTGCAGATGTAAATAGAAATAAGCAGACGAACGTGTGATCAGTCGAAATGTCGTGCACAATGGACGACATTTAGCCTTGACATTTTTTTTTCTGTTATTCACATTCCACAGAAATGAAAAAAAAATTGTCCCCAGTGCTATGCTGAAATAGTCGTAATTATGTCGTAATTCCTTTCTCTAGCTAGAATGCACTTTTTTCATTTTCTTTTTCATAGTAAATTGTGTTGTGAGTATACACCTTTTTGGTGTGAGTATGCATTTTTAGTAGAACTCTTTTGTTGTGCGTGTAAACTATTTTGGTTTGAATATGCACTGCTTTGGTGTGAGTATAGTCATGGGGTGTTAGTATCCACTATTTTGATTTAAATATGTAGTCTTTTGGAGCGAGTATGCAGTCTTGTGGTTTGAGTATGCACTCTTTGTGGTGTTAGTATTTAGGTTTGAATATGCACTATTTTGGTATGAGTGTGCACTCTTTAGGTGTGAGAATGCACTCTTTAGGTGTGAGTATGCACACTTTAGGTGTGAGTATACACTATTTGTATTTAAATACGCACTCTTGTGGTGCAAGTTTGTAGTCTTGTCGTGTGAGTATGTATTTATATTTCTACGATTAAATTTACATATTAAATATATTTTCTTGTTTAGAATATCAGTGTTTGTATATTCAATGTGTTTCTGGTCGTCTTAATATTTGTAAGAAGACAAAACTGGATTTTGTCTTCATATATTTTTATACATACGAAAAAAAAAGAGGAAATAAAATAGAATTTAACCTAGTACAAATATTAGAAAGATCAGAAACACGTTTAATATATAGCCATTAACATTTAATGCAGAAAAAATGTAATTACAATCGTTAAAAAGTCTCTTAAAAACTGCAGCAAACTCAGGAATGTCCCTTTAAAATATTCGCTTATCTTGTGTTGTTCCGTATACATAGTAGTTGGACTGTCATAAAATAAGCGCTCTAATGTGGTGCTATATATAAAAAAAAAAACCCTGTCTTCTATCAACAATGAGAAAAGTATTAACACACCGGCCTCGGTGGTGTCGTGGTTAAGTCATCGGACGTAAGGCTGGTAGGTACAGGGTTCGCAGCCTGGTACCGTCTCCCACCGAGAGAGAGAGTTTAACGACTTCTCTCTCATTAACCAGTAACAAACGAACCACTAATTCTCTGTCCCGGACAGACAGCCCAGATAGCTAATGTATGTGTCCAGAACAACGTGCTTGAACCTTAATTAGATACAAGCACGATAATAATATAAATGAATGAAATGATTAACAACATCAATAATAATAGTAATAATAATAATAGTAATAATAATAGTAAAAGTAGTAGTAGTAGTAGTAGTAGTAGTAGTAGTAGTAGTAGTAGTAATGTAGTAGTAGTAGTAGTAGTAGTAGTAGTAGTAGTAGTAGTAGTTACAACAATAATACCGATAATGTAGTAGTAGTAGTAATAGTAGTTACAACAATAATACTGATAATGTAATATTAATAATGATGACGACAATATATAAATAATAATTTATATGAAGATGATGATGATATAATAACAATATGTTAATTTTATTATTTTAAATATGTTGATGATGGTGGTGTTGATGATAATAATAAAAAAATGATGATGATGGTGGTGGTGGTGATGATGATCATGATGATAATGGTGATGATGATGGTGGTGGTGATGATGATGATGATGATGATAACGACGATGGTGATGATGATGACATTTTGTATACTAACAATATGATAACGATGATTTACGTAAAATTTCTGATTCAACTTATTACGCCATCACACCTACAAACTGATTTTTTAATAAAAGTACGGGTGTAAACACAAACAGGTGCCGTAATGGTCAGTTGATCGAGGGAAAATCAAAGTCGGTTTCTACGTTCATACAGCGTATCAATAAAGTGTTTGCGGTGTCCGACGTCCACACAACGATCTGGCCAGGCTAACATCCGGTCAGTGACCAAGATTTGTTCATTTCTAAAATGTCAAATTTTATTTGGCCAAACGCCATTTTCGAGAAGTCGATCGAAGACTTTTAGCAGTTAGCATGTTTCACGTTTCAGTGAGTTAAATACAGCTTGTTGTTTTATTCCATCCTCATACACACGCACGCGCATACAACACGTATTAAACGTAATACATGTTTATATGGTATTGTATTGTACTGTATTTACTGTTATAATAATAAAGTGATAATTATTATTATTTTTATTGTATTGTATTGTATAATAATAATAATAATAATAATAATATAGTGATAACAATTATTATATTTTATTATATAACATTTAGTGAAATATCTTAAAATATCAGTGAAATAAAAGTGTTATCAGTCACTCAGTGACGATAACATATTTTAGAGTGAAAATTTCACTCTAAAATGTGTTATCTTCACTGTAAGAAAGCCGGAACTATTTTGCTGCTGACATTTTCAAAATAAAGTTAAATGGCCAAAAGTTATATAATAAATAGAAAATTTCATTTTTTTTTTTTTTGGTCAAATAAAATTTATATCTCATCTCGTGAAGTTTGCAATCATATCATACTCGTCGCGCAAGCGCGACTCGTGAGATACGATTGCAAATTTCACTCGATAAGATATAAATCATAATTGACAAAACACATGAAATATCCTCTATATATTGCATTATATTCTAATAATAAAATGATAACAAAAAATAATTATATTCTTATTGTATCGTATTGTAATAATAAAATGATAAAACCAATTGTTTATTTACAAGATCCCCGACACCCGGGTCGCAAAAAAATATGTTTTAACAATTTATTTGTTTTGAGTGTTTCCTTTATTTTATTTTGTTCTTGTTCTTGTTGATGTATATGGTTTTGTTTCTTTTGTTCTTAGGGTTGATCTAAAGATGCCAGCAACTTGAGGGGTTGGGGACAGTAAAATGCTCATTTCACTTTGAACTGGGAGGGGAGCAGTTTATAATGGTTGGAGTTGAACATCAATTTATAATGGTTAGAGTTGAACTTCAATTTATAATGGTTAGAGTTGAACTTCAATTTATAATGGTTGGAGTTGAACATCAATTTATAATGGTTAGAGTTGAACTTCAATTTATAATGGTTGGAGTTGAACTTCAATTTATAATGGTTAGAGTTGAACTTCAATTTATAATGGTTAGAGTTGAACTTCAATTTATAATGGTTGGAGTTGAAGCAAAACGCCCCTGACCCCTACTCCACCCAGCTTCCGGCTTCTAAAGGAGATATAGTTGTGGGGTTTTCTTTTCTTTTGTCTTGTTTTCAATTTTCGTAATCAGTCATAAACTGATTACATACATTTATTAAACACGGGATTTGGGGGCAGTTAGAGGGAAGCTTGTGTGGATAGTGGTACCTCCCTCACTCCCATCCCCGCGGCTAAAAATAGGGCATGCATTGACAAATTCGGAAATGACGTCAGAATAAATGGCAACATGAAACACACGGACGAAAGGATGAATGAATAAGAAGTCTACGCAAAGAATGTCTTCACCAATCAGACTTAACGAAAACATTTTGAATTTTGCAGAGAAAACAAAGGGAGATAACTGATACAAACACCTACATTTGCATGTCGGATTAAAGAGATTTGTTGTATTGGAGTTATTCGCTGCTACTTTCTTAAAAAACAGGTGCTCGACTGGAAAAAACTACATTTTCGGTGTGAAAAGGGTGCGACGGTATTAAAACTAACTGCCACAAATAAATGTGTTTTAAATGCAGAATTAGACGAATAGTTGAATTAGCTGTATACCGCAATTGTGGTACAAAAAAAAGTTCAAGTTTGTTTTGTTTAACGACACCACAAAGATTTATTAATCATCGGCTACTGGAAAGAAAGAAAGAAATGTTTTATTTAACGACACACTCAACACATTTTATTTACGGTTATATGGCGTCAGACATATGGTTAAGGACCACACAGATATTGAGAGAGGAAACCCGCTGTCGCCACTTCATGGGCTTCTCTTTTCGATTAGCAGCAAGGGATCTTTTATATGCACAGATAGGGTAGTACATAGCCTTTGATATACCAGTCGTGGTGCACTGGATGGAACGAGAAATAGCCCAATGGGCCTACCGACGGGGGGATCAATCCCAGACCGACCGCGCATCAAGCGAGCGCTTTACCACTGGGTTATGTCCCCGCCCCCGAAAATGTTCAAGCACGTCTGTCGTGAACCCAAACATCTGACTTGGCCAGAGAATTCTGGCCACGACAGGTCTGTGTCTGGGCTAAGCGACGTGTTAATATACATAACCGACAGCGCTCCGATGGAAGAATTCTCTGAATGTTACTCAACTGGGAAGTCTTCCAAATCGGAAGTGATCGTGTGATATTTTCAAAACTACACCGCTGGCCAGGGTATTATATGAATGTTTATCGAGAATTAACATATTTATCCTTCCTTATTGCACTGTCTATATGGAGATTGTCGTGTTTTCGGTTTATTGTCTATCCCTTACCTCCCTTCCTCTGTTGACAATACAATGCAGGTAGGTCGGTACAGTATATTAAAGAGAATTATTTTCTCAAATAAGGTTTTTCAAACAATATTCCATAAACGAGCGCAGCATGGACCTGTTGACGTTAAGCGGAAACTGGTTGATGTCGCGAAGGTGAATTAAAGTGATTAGCAGTGGCCTATCCGAGTAGAATTACAACAAATAAACGTTAATAATTCCATTTTATAATTACTGTTTTGTAATAGTGATCTGAATTGGTTAAAATGCTAATGCGCTACGCAATTTATACAGAGTGTAAAACGGTTTTAGTGTTTTATCATCGCATGAACGTCAAAAATACAATCTAATTAAAATTAGCTCCACTATTACATGTGGATCTAACACCAGCCAGTTGGAGCTCATGTCCACCAATCAAAATCGTACTTGCAGAATCATGCCAGTGATTTGAAAATAATTTGAAAACATTCCGAATTATCTTGAGGGTATACGACATGTTTCGTGTGAATTACGAATGCCTTAAAACATGTTTTTATTTTATAAAATAAATAATTTGTAATGTAAAACTGAAGACTGATTTAGTTAGTTTTCTTTGTAAATAAATAAATAATGTTTAATGTAAAATTGAAGACTGATAACGTATCCTGTACGTATTGGTATGGTCCGCTGTACTGCGGCCACTCAAATAGACTCGCCCGATATTTTTAGAATTTGTATGCTCCCAAATAACGTTATAAAAGGCGAAGTGTGATTGGTCAATATTTAAATTATTATTTACTGACGAAATGTTACCTGGACATTGGAGACTACACAGTGTTGTTAGCAATCCGATTAAAATTAGTTCTATTGGTCTAAATAAGGCATTCGTAATTCACATGAAACATATCGTATACCCTCAGAATAATTCGGAATATTTTCAAATTATTTTCAAATCACTGGCATGATTCTGCAAGTAAGGTTTTGATTGGTAGACATGAGCTCCAACTGGCTGCTGTTAGATCCACATGTAATAGTGGAGATAATTTTAATTAGATTGGTCAAAAATACAACGTTCAATTCTTATATAACATCCAGTGATGTCAATTACAGTGACGTGGAATGATATCAATTTCACAAACTTGCAAGATTAATTTAAATACTATTATACTTTTTTCTTCTTTTCTTCGCCAAACAATATACATTTTGTAGGCATATATATATATTTATAAATACAATGATATGCACATTGCGGGGAATGGTAAGTAGCAACGAATCACAGCCTTTGATATAACAGTCGTGGTGCACTGGCTGGAACGTGAAATAGCCCAATGGGTCCACCGACGGGGCTCGATCCTGAACCGATCACGCGTATAATTTTTTTTTTTTTTTTAATGTGTACATTTAAAAATGTGTTTGACCGTGTACAAAAGTACTGAACGGAAGTCTTCTGTTTTGTAAGAATACTATTGTTCCGTATGAAGTGAGACTATAGATGTGTTAAAGAAAACAAATGTTACTTTATTGTGCAACTGGGGGCGTCAGTGGGCTATTTCTCGTTCCAGCCAGTGCACCACGACTGGTATATGCTATTCTGTCTGTGGGATGGTGCATATAAAAATCCCTTGCTACTAATGGAAAAATGTAACGGGTTACCTCTCTAAGACTATGTCAAAATTACCAAATGTTTGACGTCCAATAGCCGATGGTTAATAAATCAATGATCTTTTGTGCCTACACCACCACAACCACCACCACCACCACCACCACCACCACCACCATCACGGTTTCTGCCAGAGGGTAAAATGGGTATGGCGCCATACCCAAATTATTTTGCAGATTTGTTTTTAAGTTGAACTTTTGACAACATTACTCTTATTATTAATTTTCTTAATCCTAACAATAAACTTAACCCATTTTCTTTCTGGGGGAGCCCCCCCCCCCCCCCCCCCCCCCGCCCCCTTTACCCCCTGTTGACCGGTTGCATTCAATTCCATATCGCCATACCCAAAATCTTCTACCACCACCACCATCACCACTACTACTACTACAACTACTACTACTCAAACTACTAGCATGGTTTCAAGCTGCACTGTTATTATTTCAGAGGTTCGTAATTTTAATTTTTAACATGAACTCTATTACGCTGTGCTATTTTTAGAAGTGTTTTGATTTCATCTATATGTCATCAAAGACAGCCACGAAATGTAATTTGTATTCAGCTAACGACGACGATGCTTGTCAAATATTAACCATGAAGGCGGCAACTCATTCAATATTAGTTCCTTACAGTTTTCCTTCAAGCCGTCGCTTTAATATATCACTGCTAAATGCATCTATCGGGGAGTCACAATTAAAGTGACAGACCCTGGTTTTTAAACACTACGACTTATTTTTCACTATTAAAGTCGTTTTCGATCATTTAAATTAGAAGTACTTATATTTTATTGTTTGGATTATTCATTTTCGTACACCTGAAGTGGTTCTTGTCATCCATGTTTGTGTAATACCCCAAAATGAAATTTTGATCATTCTAAAAAGGCACGTTCGTCTGAGAAGTAATTGGTATCGAGACAAGCTCTAGTTATTTTTTGAAAGTATTTCCCTGTTTAAACATAACAGACTTTAGCTTCTCTGTGTTATAATCTTATTCAAATGTGTGTTGCAGGTTTGTACATTAACTAAACTGGATGTCCATTTTTCACAGGCTGAAACTAGGGTCTGTACCTTTAAATGTAAGTTTTAGGCTTGTTGTTGTTTGTGGAATTCCATACTGTGATTTTCATCAAACAGACGTTAGTGGGGATTCGACAGACGGAAACAAGTAAATGTTTGTTTTGTTTAACGAAATCACTGCAACACATTGATTTGTTATTGGATGCCAAACATTTAATAATTGAGAGGAAACCCGCTACATTTTCCCATTGCGTTTTTTTTTTTTTTTTTTTGTAACGACACCACTAAAGTACATTGATTTATTAATCATCGGCAAATGGATGTCAAACATTTTGATAAATCTGACATATAGTCTTATGAGGATACCCGATTCAAATTTGTCATTAGTAGCAAGGTATCTGTAATATGCACCATCCCACAAAGCGGCAAGCACATACCACAGCCTTTGATACATCAGTCGTTGTGCAATGGTTAGAACACGAATTAGCTTAATGGTGGACATCTTCAGAGGAAACCCGCTACATTGTCCATTATCCGTAAGATATCTTTTATATTGGACATTCCCACATACAGGACAGCGTATACCACAGACTTTGATATACTAGTAGTCGAGCAATGGTTGGGATCAGAAAATCAGTCCACAGAGAGAGTTCGATACTGCGACTAAAACACCTAAAGGCGAGCGCTCTTCCGACTGAACTAGATCCCGTCACTGACAAAAATAAATGTATTTCCCTAACAGCAGTAGTCGATGAGAAGGCATCTTATCTTATTCTCTTAGTGCCTTGTGGCACATAAGGCCCGCAAACGATCTCTCCTAACTACTCTGTCTTGGGCTTTCTTGGCTCCCGTCAGTTGAGCATCCTTTAGTTCTTCATCCATTGCCCGACGCCATGTGGTTTTTGGCCTGCCTCTTTTCCCTTTTCCTTCAGACGTCCATGGGCCTAATTTACTAACTCTCGCAACTTTGCGATCTCGCAGTGCAATGCTAAAAGACCTGCAAAGAGGATGCTTTGTATCTAGTAGAGCCTAAGAGACCTTTGTGAATTAGGCCCCATGTGAGATCTGGCTTTTTTGCTGGAAGGCTGCTGTTCATTCTGCAGACATGTCCAAACCATGTCCACTTTCTCTTCCTTAGAGTTAGACAGACGTTTTCTTGTTTCGTTGTTTGGTGTGGTCTGCTGTTGGAAAAGGTTAAAGATTATTCTGGATAACGACACCACTAAAGCACATTTATTATTCGTCAGCTATTCATTGACAAACATCTGCTCATCCTGGAATATAGTCTTAGGTTATATTTTTTTATATTAGAAATATTTTATTTAACGACGCGCTCAACTCTTTTAATTTACGGTTATATGGCGTCAGTACAAAGATATTGAGAAAGGAAACTCGCTGTCACCTCTTCATGGGCTACTCTTTTCGATTAGCAGCAAGGTATCCTGTATATGCACCATCCTACAGACAGGATAGTACATACCAAAAACTATTCTTCACATTGCACTGATCAGACTAGCAACACATTTCCCTGTATAACACGTACACTAGTGTAGGTGTACTGAACAGTATCCTACAGAAAACACTTTAAAACAAATTAAAATATTAACACAGCTAAACAAACCCCCTAAAACCCCAGACACAACCATCCCCAGATACTTGCATGTAAAATACACAGGACAGTGTATTCCCGTCCATGTATACTACTTTCAAACAGAGAATTAGACACGCTTGTTCGCATGTTAAACCGCAGAGTTTATATAATTTGTAAGCGTGTATACGGAAGTCAATACACGAAATTAAAATGTTCAAACGGTGTGTTTTGCAGGGTTGTTACTTCTTTCCTTTTCCTGTTTAGTATTTGTTTTATTTCATACTTCAGAATACGTTTATCATTTATTATGTAAATGTGTAAAAGAATTTATTGTTTGTTGTTGTTTCTTTTAAAGAATTAAACACAAAATTATAAGCACACATTGATGTAATAGCAAATACAATATCAACATAAATTAAAGCATAAACATATTAAATGTCTTTAATGTATTTCCAGCTGAGAAATTAAAAATAAGCAGTTTTGTATTATTAACATTACTGACAGTGATTCATGAGTTCATGTCATCACTGCTATAGTTATTACAGTCAGCTCTATCCAGTGCTAGTTTTGATTGACCACACTAGGCTGTGAATGGCATTCCTCATTTGAGTAGTACAGGAAGGCTGTACTGTTCAATAAAGGAGGGGACCTCGTCTGGAGTGGCTGTCCTCCTATAGACGAGGCACTAGATAGAAATTCATAGAATCAACCACTATTTTGCAATATGTCACTCGACTGCATTTTAAAGATATCCGGTCTTAAAGGTTCTATGTCAAAGTTGAAACTACAATATTTAGTTATTTTCACATTTATATGTGATAAATAACTACAAATTAATGCATAATATTTCCATAATTAACTCAAGAATAATCATTTTAAATTGTCCTGGTGACAAGAGGGTCTTCCCGAATAATTTGTCTGTCTGTCTGTCTGTCTGTCTCTCTCTCTCTCTCTCTCTCTCTCTCTCTCTCTCTCTCTCTCTCTCTCTCTCTCTCTCTCTCTCTATGTATACATGTATGTCTGTCTATCTATCTATAACTTTAAATACAATTCTGTTGTAAAAAAAAAAAAACTTCTTATTTTCTTTTTCCCTCTTTCTCTTGACTTTAGACATCAATTCTATAGCAACTGATGTCTCAATTAAACTACAGCCAACAACTTATTTGAAAGTCACAATATTTAACATTTCGCTTTGCAAATAATCCGACAAACAAGCAATTGTAAACTGAAAAATCACGGCTTTGTTTTTTTTCGCACGCCCATGAAATGGTCTTCACATATATGATTTACAATCCCAGCAAATTGATTTTCCCCAATGCTTCTGTTTGGCCCAGCCACACTAACAACTTGACCACTGGGCTTGGTCAGTGTTTGTCCACGGAAAGAACAAAGGAAACAGACACATGGAACCCGGAATACGGTGGCACGAGATGATGGCGGGAAACGTTTGTCGAGCAGATACGAGTCTGCGCAGTTTGACCAGAGCAATTAGCAGACGTTCATCCTACATCTGCCTAGTTTGTAAATAACAAAAAACAAGATGGCGGATTACAGCACAAGGCAGTTATTTCCTCAAGTTTTTTTTTTTTTTTTTTTTATCTGACGCAATCAATTATCTGTTAGAAGTCAAGAGGAAATTTGAAGATTGTCTTTTTAAAAAAGATTACATATTTAGATTTTAAAGGTGATCTCCAAATGGTTGGGGTTTTTTTTTTCTTCCCAGGACGTTGGCGGTCGTCCGCTTGACATGATGTTGTGAATACTTTTTTTCTGGAAATATTTAAGTATTATTTCATTGAGTTGTCAGACCAGAAGGAAAGGAAAGGAATGTTTGATGACACCCACGCATATTATTTAATCAGTGGTTGTTAGGCTATTAGGTTCTAAATTTTTATTTATTTTTCAACTTATTTTCGTGCTTATATCCAATTAAGGTTCAAGCACGCTGCCCTGGGCACGCACCTCAGCTATCTGGGCTGTCTGTTCAGGACAGTGGGTCAGTTGTTAGTTGGTTAGTGAGAGAGAAGAGGGTGTAGTGGCCTTACACCTATCCATTGAGCCCTTAAGAACTCGCTCTGGGTTGGAGTCGGTACCAGGCTGCGAACCCTGTACCTACCAGCCTGTAGTCCGATGGTTTAACTACTGCGCCACCGAGGCCGGTTTAGGTTCTAATGACTGTTATTTCGACCCAATTCGGAGAATGTATTTCACAATTTGGACTACAGATTTGTACACTGTATTGGGGGAACCACTATTGTGTCTGTGTGTGTGGGAGGGAACCCACACTATGTATATATGTATGTATGTATGATTTTATAAAATTTAATACATTAAAAAAAAAAAAATTGATTGGGGGAGGGGCATTTCCCCCGTGCCCCTCCCCTCTCGCTATGCCACTGACAATTACCCTCGCTCGTTGTATTAATCGAGACACATTGTTTTGAACTGGAAAAACAGCGGATTTTTCCAATTCTCAATGGAAATTTTGTTAACATTTTATTTCAAATGGGGTAGAGACAATAGTAAATATTAATTGTCGAAAAATGCATTGACGAATAAATGAATGAATGTTTGACGACATCCCAGCACGGAAAATGCATTGGCTATTGGGTCTCATATCGAAACCTTCATAGTAAACCAAGTGACGATATTTCAAACAAGAATGGAACGGGTGTTGTTGTATGACACCTCAGGCACCGACGCTAATAGAGTTTTCTTTCTCTTTTTTTCTTTTGTTTTTCATTCCACGTTTTTTTATAACCTAACATAATTAGTAAAAATATGGTGGGCTATAATTTCAGTTAAATTGTATTGTTTGAAACAGGGGCGGGATGTACCCCAGTGGTAAAGCGTTCGCTTGATGCGCGGTAGGTCTGGGATCGCTCTCCACCGGTGGGCCACATTGGGCTATTTCACGTTCCAGCCAGTGCACAACAACTGGTATATCAAAGGCCGTGGTATGAGCTATCCTGTTTGTGGGATGGTTCATATAAAAGATCCCTTGCTACTAATGCAAAAATGTGGCGGGATCTTTTGTGATGTCAGAATTACCAAATGTTTGATATGCAACAGCTGATAATTAATAAAACAATGTGATCTAGTGGTGTCGTTAAACAAAACAATCTTTATTGAAAATCGGCTACTGGATGTCAAATCATTTGGTATTTCCGACACATAGTCTCCAGTTAATATTTGTCATGTAAAACTACACTACTACAGCGCATTGATCAATTAATCATTGGATATGGGATCTGAAACATTTGGCAATTCGGACAAGAAATTCGCTATATATATAATTATATATATATATATATATATATATATATATATATATATATATATAACCGAAAACGTTTAGCAAATTTTAGTTTATGATTAGAACAACAAAATGACGTACCATAATGTGATAAAACTTGCTAGTATGTTGGTTGCACACTACCTCTCGCTGTGTGTAATGAGCATAACGTCATTTGTCATATCGCATGCCTCGAGGTGTACTGCACGTGCAAACGCTTTGTGCTCGTGATAGCGCAGATGCGTGCGCATTACGGATGGACTGAAACCTCATTTCCAAGCAGTGGACTAACAGTATCCAAAAACTATACAAAGAATGTCTCATATTAGCATGGGTCGGAGTCCAGGCTTTCCCGAAAACCAATGTCACGAAGCAATAGGGAGGCTTATCGCCGGTCAACGCATACACGACGTTGCGCAATACTTTCATGTTCATGACAGTACCATATCACGGCTCCGACAATGCGTACATCAAACTGGGCAGGTGCGTGATCGACCACGTTCCAATAGACCATGTTCAACGCCTCCAAGGGAAGATCAATATTTAGTGACGTCATCACGATGCCATAGGTATGAAAGTGTACCTCGTTTAGCCCGCACTTTGCAACAGACCACAGGTACTAGAGTTCATGCACAAACTGTTTGTAACCGTCTCCATGGCGCTCGATTACACGCACATAAAATACATTTCGAGTTACCACAAACAGGAAAATGATTAGAAACACGTTGTATTTGCAAAATGTTTTAATTTAAACAAAACGTTGTAAATAACGTCTAATGTAACAAAACAAAAAACAAACAACTAAATCTGCAACATATTTAATAACTAGATTCAGTGCATGTTTGGCCACCAGGGTTTAAATTGCTATATCATAGTTGATATATTTGACCAATTTTTACATTTATTTTAATAAATAACTTTAAATTGATGGATACCACGCATAATCTATACATAAATAACAAAAGAATATAAAAATAGTAATGTGCCTATACGCCGTGTGAAGAATTAGATTGAGTACGACATTGTACAACATATTATCTATTGGACAAATCGACACAATGTGACAAGTTGACTGGACAGTGCCGCCAAAGACAGATGAGTTGCAAAACAACAGCACGTTTGTCGGCAACATCTTCTTGGCATAGCGTTGCAGAGTGTTCGCCTCAAATGAACGCGATAAATTCCGTCGGTCGATAATTTTTATGGGTATATAGTTGGGGGTATAATGATCATATAACCATCAAAACTATTATTGGCAGTAAATCTTAGTGCAGAGATGAATTTTACTTACAGAATGCAGGAAATTGCATTTCAGGACATCTAGTTTCCAAACGTTACGGTGGAGCATACACACGAACCCTACTAGAAATTTTGCTTTGCGTCCTTGAGTTCAGTCACACACACACACATGTCTAATTGTTTCCGCTGTGCCTGACCATTGCCATAGCAACGCCCCCTCCCCACCATCTTTCAGAATATCCTGTCGCCCCATAACATAATTGATAGACAACGTGATCACAGCCCATCCCTCAATGTGGCTGGTCCTTAACATAAAATTCTGGCAATGCCAATGCGAATTTAAAGCAAAAGTCAAACGCTGAAATGATCTTTTAAAAACTGAAACCTCTGTACAAAACCCCAATAAAGGCAATTTTTCAGCATTTTATATCAAATCCAATCTACTTTGTAAAAATCAGTTTACACACAATAAAAAACGATAGTTGAAATCGGATAAAAAGTTTTTAAAATCACATTTCTGCACTAATAATGTTCTGTTAAATGGAAGCATATCACAATAGTTATAAAGTCGGGACTGTCTCTTTAATGCGTTCCTTTCCTCATTGTTCTTAGCCTACCAGAGGAAGACATTCCGTCGAGCATATAAAACATTGCTTGGAACCCATCTGCTAAATCACACGGTTCTGTTACGTCCTATATTCCTAGCTGAAGCACAAATAGCTCTGTTTTTCCACTGCGTCTTAGAGCAAGCTACTCGGGTGTTCTTATGCTTGTTGCGAATTCGACACAAACGGTTTGACAACAGGAGACCAGTCATTATAGCAAACCGAAGGTCATGGCCGCATGTATATATATATATATATCGGATAATAGTAATATAGTATATATATAATAGTAATAATAATAATATATAGTAATATAATTATAATAATAATAATAATAATAATAATAATAACAGTTCAATTATTTATTATTTCGGCATTTTTGCTTTTTTTTAGTTTTTAAGTATGCTATAAGAATTTCAAAAGCTCAAACTGTGAAACTCGAACTATTTCGTTGTCCACCTTCAAGTTCGAGTTATTTATTATATATACAGCCATATAACCAATGTATTTGATTTCTTATGCGAGAACGAACATCAGATGAACTTGATAACCGAACATACAAATATCATGTTTTACCATTTTCTTTGGCAATATCTTGAATTTAGTTCAATATTTATGACGAACTTTTAATATATATTGTAGACATTTGTTTTTTCAAAATCAATTTAATAAAATATAATTCCAATCTCTTAATACTGAATTGTTATAAATGCTTGGATTGGACCAAATATGTGACGTAGAAATCCGACATTCATAACTGTATGAATATCAGTTTTGTAATACTTTCGCCAAAGCTTAAAAAACTAAATACATGTATATCGTATCGGCTGTTTTCTTTATTGTTTAAAGGGACACTCCTGAGTTTGCTGCACGTTTTAAGATGTTATCGACTAACAAAGACTTTGTAACGATTGTAATTACATATCAAATATATTTTTCTGCATAACATATTAGTGGCTGTATATTAAACGTGTTTCTGATCGTTCTAATATTTGTACTAGAGTAAATTTCATTTTATTTCATAAAAAAACAAAACATTTCGTACGTACGAAATTATTTGAAGACAAAATCCAGTTTGAGCTACTTACAAATATTAAGACGACCAGAAACACATTGGATATGCAGACACTGATATTCTAAACAAGAAAAAATATTTAATATGTCAGTTTAATCGTAGAAATATTGTATTAGTCGGAAACATCTTACAATGCAGCAAACTGGGGAATGCCCATTTAAAATTAATTAAATAACTAGTAGTGTTGAATCTGTAAATGTTAATCTGTATTTAAAAACAATTATGAAGATATATCTTTTAAAAGTTATTTGTTTCGGCCACTGACGGAAAAAGCCGAACTGTACCGTATTTTAATTTCCTCAAGAAAGAGCACGATTGTTATTTGATAGTATTTTGTATTGATGCAACAGTTGTAAATTTAAAATTAAAAAAAAAATTAACGTGAAATGTTTGACGTTCATGTATATATGAAACACATTCTCACTTTTCACACTTACGTATGAAATTAAAAAATTATATTTCCATCATTCTACCAACAAAAATGCAGTTGTTCGTATGCAAACCTATATAGCTGTTTGGCAGTGATGCCAATATGAATATGAATATGTTATCCAGATTCGGGTATTTCCGTTTAATTCGGACAAAAAATCAACCTGGGCCCCTGCAAAAATGGAAGCCTATGCAAATTGTCATACTCTGAAATGTGCTAAGGTGTCGTTAATTATCCTCAGAACCGATGATATCATTATTTCTATTACGTTCATCATTACCAAATTACGATCGAAAAACCTCTCCTTTTTTTCTCTCTCCATCTTTCAAAAAGCATTAACAACAGTTCCAAACAAAACATTCCAAAACGTCTCCTGGAATGTTTTTCCTAATTAAGCAGGTCAGTTGTTCTGTTTCTGCCACACGACTACAAACACCTGTCATTTACCTGCAAGAATGGACGTGTGATGGGCTTGCTAACTTCCAACAGAGCCAGTCAAAGACCCATTGTTCTGTTCTCCTGGATCGCGCGGTCTTGCTAATCATTCGACCTTGAGGCTGCATTCCACGAAACAAGAGGTCCACACTTAGAGGAGATCGGTGTCCATGAATTACGGTGTATGTATTAGATATGTAAATAACAGCTGAGGAGATGGCTGTTAGCACTTTCGTTCATCCCCCTATACAAGATGGTGGGCAGACAGACGAATAGGATACAAACACAAAAACAAATAAACATATGAAAGATCTTCTTCAATGCTGACGAAAAGACACAAAGTTGTTGGAGGGTTGGGTTTTTTGGGAGGAGGGACTAGTGTGTGTGTGTGTGTGTGTGTGTGTGTGTGTGTGTGTGCGCGCGTGTGTGAATCAAAGAGTAAGAGAGATAGTGTGTGTGCGTGCGTGTGCGTGTGTATGTGCGTGTGTGTGAATGGGTTATAAATGTAAGTTTAAAAACACAATACATGTTCTAGACATGTTTGGTGTTTTCTACTGTTATTTTTATTTACATCATGAAACCTGTCGGACGAATTTACAAATCCTGCGAGTGTCTGAATGGGTTATAAACGTTCAAAAGTTCAAAAACACAATGCTAGAAATATTGGTGTTTTTTACTGTCATTTTTATTTACATCAGGATGCATGATTTTGTTGGGGGGGGGGGGGGGGGGGGGGGGGGGGTGGTTGTATCCTTGATGTATTAATTTTGAGAATTGTCTTGAAGAGCAAAACAGTTCCGTTGTTTTATCTCTCTTTTTTCCCTCTTCATTACTAAGAGAAACAATGCAGCTTTATTGCAATCAGCCAGAACTATTCATCCAGTAACAATTTAGCATATTACCGACAAAATATGTCACCCTTGTTGACTCCTAGCTTTGCGAAATCTGCCATAAACCGTTGTTTTGTGTTACATATGACGCAGTAGTATTCGGAGATTGAAGTCGTTGACGGCAGACGGAGTCGGCGGGACAATGGTTGATTAATGACGATGTTGACTAATACGGAATCCAGCTATTTCAATTTCTAGACGGCGCGCAATCACCCATGTTGACTTTCACTGCTCGTATTTGACTGAACCGAATAAAACAGAAATGAGAAAAATATCTTCTTGATAAAAGCTTGAATTATTACGAATTGTCCGTGAATTTCTGTCAAGGTGAAGTGTAGTGTGAAGACGAAGGAATGTATTAAAGGGAAAGTGTGTCTTGTCTCTACCTAAATATAGAAATCTTCAAGTTACATAATGTCACAATTCGCTGTCGAAGAAACAAAATACTGTGTCATCAAAGTGTTATTCAATTTATCTGAAATTCTGTCATGGTGAATCATACTTCAAAAAGTAAAGAAAAAAATCATTATTTAATGGGGTTTTTTTTTTTCTTCTTCTTCTTCTTCTTCTTCTTCTTCTTCTTCTTCTTCTTCTTCTTCTTCTTCTTCTAAATATAGAATAGAATAGATGTTCAACGACAACCCAGCACGAACAATATATATAATGGGTGTCAAACTATTGTATATGCAAACATTAAGTGATGATCAACATCAATATAAAAATGCTACTGTTAAATTAAAACAGTGTAAAGAACTGTGCAAAAATACATCTTCTATGTATCAAAATCTGTGTCTGTCACATTGATAAAGTTATCTAATGTTTTAAAAAGGTTGTTTTTTTTTTTTTTTTTTTGTTTAACGACACCCCAAAATCTCACTGATTTTTTATTTAATATGATGATTCAGTAACCAAAACCATTTTTATTATTTATTTTTGCACTGAAACATGCTTTCACGGATAATTAACTCTGGTATAATTAAATAAAATAAAAACGCGTCAAAATTAGGGATGTATCCACTTTAATTGTATAAAAAATAAAATAATAAAACAAAATACAGGACACATTTCTTTGTGGTGATGATTGAGGGGAACCAAAAACGATGCAACGGACAAAGTAAGATTGAGAGGATAATTTTAACGCTATCACTAGAGCACATTGATTTATTTCTTACTCATCGGCTACTGGATGCCAAACATTTGGTAATTTTGACATATAGTCATAGAGAGGAAACCCGCTACATGTGTTTTCTATGTTATGATACTAGTATTTGTTTTTAATCAATTACCAACAATGCATGAATTGTTTTTGGACAATATTTATTAACGCCTTTGTACGTTTTGTGAATGCTCAACAGGCAGAAGTGACTTACCATTATTATGGCTGTACCCATAATAGAACTTTTTGCATTGTATTTAAAGGGGCATTCCTGAGTTTGGTGCAATTTTTAAGATGTAATCGATTAACAGAGACTTTTTAACAATTGTAATTACATATCAACTATATTTTTCTGCATAAAATATTAGTGGCTGTATATTAAATGTGTTTCTGGTCGTTCAAATATTTGTACTAGGTTAAATTTCATTATATTTCCTAAAATATATCGCACGAAATTATTTGAAGTCAAAATCCAGTTTGGGCTCCTTACAAATATTAAGACGACCAGAAACACATTGAATATACAGACACTGATATTCTAAACAAGAAAATATATTTAATATGTAAGTTTAATCGTAGAAATATTTTATTAGTCGGAAACATCTTACAATGCAGCAAACTCGGGAATGTCCCTTTAAATTTAACCCTTTAACTCATACTAGGTAATCTTCTGTTAAAAAATACAATCTGTAAAAAGACATTTACAATAGAAAACTCAGTTTACATTTCATTTTCTGACACGTTATTCGTCAGTTTGTTAATTAGTATTATTACACGCCCGTTGGTGAGAATATCATTCGTTATTTTTGATAACACATACTTGTTAACATATATACGTGCGTTAACATTTTAAAGACATACGACTGGCTGCTCCTAGGTGATGACCAGGTCACCAATGCCATACCATCCCAATGAATAAAAAGAACGGTCGAATCGATCACTCCGTGACGTACAAGTTAACCTGAAGTTGACTTGTCTGTGACGTACAAGTTAACTATAAGCGCAAGGGCCGTAAATAGGTTTTCGTTGAAAAGACATTTAAATTTATTTTAAAACTGTTTCAGGAAGTAAATAACTATATGTAAACTAGGATTCTCTGTGAATAAGGGGGGGGGGGGGGGGGGGGGGGGTTGGCAGAGTGCTCACTTGAGGTGTTGGCGTCGTAGGATCCAACCACCTAGGTGGATCCATTACACTAATTGGGGTTTTTTCTCGTTACAACCACTGCACCACAACTGGTCAAATGCTGCGGTATGTGCTATCCTGTCTGTGTGAAAGTGCATATAAAGGATCGCTTGCTACATTAGCGGGTTTCCTCTGACGACTACGTGTCAGAATTACAAAATGTTTGACATCCAATGCCGATGATTAATTAATCAACGTGTCGTTAAACAAAACAAACAAACTCTGTGAATAATTTCAATGCCGCATGAAGGGGATTGCTGGTAGTGGTCATTTACTTGTTTTCGTTTCGCTTTTGTAGTTTTGTGTTTGGTTTTGGTTTCTTTCATTATTATTCTTTTTGGGGGGTTAAGGAGGGGGTTTATATCGATTCACAAATTCAGAAACTTTGCAATATCTTGACTCAGGAAATGAACGAAATTGCCATCAAATTCCTTCAGATGCATATTCAAACACACCGAGGGCAATGCGCATTTCTTGGTGATTTTTTTGTAATGTCTATCTTTGCGACAGTCTACCTTTCTGTAATCAGAAACGGCACAAAAATACAGAACAAACCCCATTATATCTGTGATTATTTCTTGGCAAACCAACAAGGAGACAAATGAAAGGAGTCGTCAAATAAGTTCCGCATTTATGGGCTGGTTAATATGACCGGCGATGGGATGTTTTTTGGACTGAAGTCGGTGCATGTTTGATTTCTTCAAAAGGCACGTCTGTCTCATATAATACTCTCTCTAAAAACAAAACGCCCCACGTATAGGGCAATCACCCGACGGGAGTTGGTGATTCGACCCATATCACTCACCTCAGACAAATGTTTTACTACTTAGGCTCGCTCTCTCTCTCTCTCTCTCTCTCTCTCTCTCTCTCTCTCTCTCTCTCTCTCTCTCTCTCTCTCTCTCTCTCTCTCTCTCTCTCTCTCTCCAGAGAAAAAAGCCCATTAGTAGCAAGGGATATTTTATATGCACCGTCCCACAGACAAGACAGCACATAACACAGCCCTAGTTATACCAGTCGTTATACACTGGCTAAAACGACAAATATGTAAGAGATGACCCGTTGTGGATTAAGCGAATCTATCACCATATGTGGGAGATCACTTTAAAGACTTCTGATTGGTTGTTCCACCATGATGACCCGGTCACCACAGCCATATTATCCAATAAAACAAGGAACGACCAAAATTGATTACTTCCGTGACGTGTAAGTTAACCTGAAATTGATCGCTGTGTGGTGCACAAGTCAGCGGCCGCGCAAATTTCGTATATAAGTTATAGCTGATGAAAACGTTTCAATTTATTTTAAACATGTTTTTTTTAGGATTTGTTAGAAAAAGAATACTACATTCGTGTACGTTAGATACCATTTCGCTCATTAGATACGTTTTCTATTTTAAAGACCCAAACAAAAACAAAACAAAAATCGCTTTCGCTCGTTAGATATGTTTTTTAACTAAAACTCATCGCTTGCGCTCATGAAATACGTTTTCTAAAAACAAACACCAAAAAACAAAAAAAACACGCTTTGTCTCGTTAAATACGTTTTCTAAAAAAAATATTTAAAACAAAACTCGCTGTAAGATAAACAGTATCCAATGGTATTCTTTATATATCCCAATCGCAAAAGTACGCTATGATTCCGATCATACATTTTCATAGCTTTGGTGTAAAAACATTTATGCTATGTAACTTATGGTCGCAACATAATTCAATAAATCCGGTTAAACGGATCTGAAGTATTTAAGTCAAAGTTTTCTTATAATCACATCCTCTCTGTTTTCAAACATAACCTGCAGCTTAAGATAAATCTATAACTAGACAAAAACACAAAAACACAACCCCAGAATGAGGAAGTGCATTTTGGCAATCTTTCAGAGAAGGCACGAGCAGTCAAAGCAGACGAGAGGCGGCAGAAAATGGCGCCAAACAGCAGACGTGAAAACAGGCGAACGTAGACGTCGCGCACCCAGTAACAGACGATCTAGGAAAGTTCTGAATTCTAACCCGGGAGGTAATCTTGCCTATAAACAAGACTGACAACTACACGAACGTTTAATCCGCATCGATTCCAACTTGTTGACAAGTCATGGTTTGAATTGGGATTCCAGACCCCTCGACAAGGAAGCCGGGGTTTGGAGAAGCGACAGAGAAACGGAGGGAAAGGTAAACGTCGTTAAGACAGGTTAAATCCTAACGCTACGACTTAATTCTCCGCATCGCGTCAAGAACAGGTGCGAAAGTGCAGTTACAAGTGAAAACAGATACACAAATACCACGTATTGATTGGTGTCAAATATAAGTGCAAAGTGGGGTTCTGGGTTTTTTGTCCTTTTAAAAATGATATTATTTTTAGAGGGTTATTAATCTGTTAGTGTTTTTGGATCATAAAAATGGCATAAATTAATTACTTTTTGGTCCTTTTAAAATATTATTTCAGAGAGTTATTGACAAAATCTTAGTGTTTTTTAGATGATAAAAAATGGCATAAATTGATTGGATTTTGGTCCTTTTAAAAATATTATTTTTAGAAGGTTAATATCATAATCTTAGTGTTTTTTGATGATACAAATTGAATAAATTGATAGGTTTTTGTCATTTTAAATATATATTATTTTTCGAGGGTTATTGACAAAATCTTAGTGCTTATGGTTGATGAAATTGAAGTTTGTTTTGTTTAACAACACCACAATAAAGCATATTTATTTATAAATCCTCGGCTATTGGATGTCAGCTATTTGGTAATTTTTACATATAGTCTTAGACAGGACATATTTAATTACTGTATTATTCTTCCATTAGTAGCAAGGAATATTGTATATGGACCATCCCCCATAAACATGATAGTACATACCACGGCCTTTGATATACCAGTCGTGGTGTACGGGCTAGGACGACAAATTGCCCAATGGGTCCACCGACGGGGATCGATCCCAAACCGCATCAGGCGAGCGCTTTACCACTGGATTTAAAAAAAAAAGTAAAATTTGTTTTATTTAACGACGCCACTAGAGCATATTGATTTTTTATCTTATCATCGGCTAGGCTACTGGACGTCAAACATATGGTCATTCTGACACTGGTTTTTAGAGGAAACCCGCCGTCGCCACATAGGCTAGTCTTTTACGACAGGCAGCAAGGGATCTTTTATTTGCGCTTCCCACAGGCAGGATAGCACAAACCATGGTCTTTGTTTAACCAGTTATGGATCACTGGTCGGTGCAAGTGGTTTACACCTACCCATTGAGCCTTGCGGAGCACTCACTCAGGGTTTGGAGTCGGTATCTGGATTAAAAATCCCATGTCTCGTCTGGGATCCGAACCCAGTACCTCCAGCCTGTAGACCGATGGCCTAACCACGACACCGCCGAGGCTGGTACCACCATTGGATTACGTCCCGCCCCTTTCCATAAAAAGAGTCGTATCACCAGGTGCAATGGGTTAGGTTGTGGCCACCTGTCTCTGAAACCGTGATATTTCCCTTGCTACTAATGGAAAAATGTATCAGGTTTCCTCTCTAAGACCATATGGACTTCCCACACAAACCACCCGTCCATGGTATTTGGTCGCTACCACCCTCCATTTATTTCTACAAGGGTTACAAATAACATACCACTGGACAGGGACTTTGGAAAAACTTAACACAGTCAGACGAAGATTTTATTGATTACAACGCAGCCGGGTTGTTCTTGTGTTTTATACTGCATATAACACATACAGGAATGCATAACCCAAGTGATATGTGGACTTTCCAGACACCAGAGTAAAACAAAAAAACAAACACCCACTACATTACAAAAGTCTTAGCGCAGATATAGTACGGACGACTCACGCTGTCTCCAGAAACACAACTCAAGTTGTATAGGCTTGTCGCCCTTATTTCGCCTTTCTGTCGCCTTTATTCTGGATTCATTTTAGTATTCAAAACGGAATCTAGCACAGAATTTGCGAATAGAAAAATAGTTTTCGCTTTAAAGGGACTATCCAGACTTTTCAGCCCTAGCAAGACTTCCGTTTGTTCTCTCCAACAAAATAAACACACATCCTACTTTGTAAAACACGTTCTTACCTTAACATGTTTCAAATATAAAACATTATACGGGTAAATACATTTGGAATTACCTTTGGCCGAATTCTTTCAAATCTCGTTTGGAAGAAAGGTAAACGTTAAAGTTTGTTTTGTTTAACGACACTACTAGAGCCCATTGATTTATTAATCATCGGCTATTGGATGTCAAACATTTGGAAATTCTGCCATATAGTCTTAAAAAGGAAACCCGATACAATTTGTTTTCTATTAGTAGCAAGGGATCTTTTATATACATCATCCCACAGATAGGATAATACAAATAATAAATTCGTATCTTAGACAAAATCCAATATTTTGTGATACTACAAGACATTAGGATGTCCAAAGATGCATTGTTTAGAGATATGCATATATTGTCACAGTGCTACTGTTTCAACTTTGCAACAATACAGTTTATATATTTTTTTTACACGTACAAACTAATTAGTTAATTGGTAATCTGACGTATTTATTGTATGCGTATTACACTATAAAATATATTACGCTGCCAATGTATTACACTATTTCTGGATCTAAAACCCTAAATAATGTATAGATATTAACTCTGTATTTAAAGATATATTTGAAACGTAGATATTTCGAATTATTGTATACACTATATAAGATATTATGTTCTTCTGTTCTATAGTTGCCAGTTTACCTAATCAAATCCCATAGACGACAATAGTAACATATATGGCTAAAACTCCTACCTGCTGTGTCTCAATCGACATAAACGCCACGGATATGAATACTACCACCCCTCACCCTTAAAGTGAATGAGAAAACAATTGGGGGTCAAGCTGCTCATTTTTGAGATAATGGGTGGCGTCTATGACTACCCTAGTTCCGCAAGGCTACTTGACACAGTGGTACTAGATGAAATAAAATTGCATACATTTTTTGCCCAGATCAAACTATTTTTTTTACAACCAAAACACTCACATTTATAACCAATCACAGGACATGTGGTGTTCACTTCTCTATCAAATGTTGGGTGCACCTCGAACTTTGACACAGCCGGACGTTATTTGGTTTAGTACTACCTATATGGTGATCCGAGTGTAAATAAAGTTATTTTCTGTTCTGTTCTATTCTGTTCTGTTCTACCATCTATACATTAATATGGTCTCTACTTAGCGATCTGCCAATCAGACCAATTAGTGTCGTGCATTAATAATATTTGTCGAGCAATCAAAAACACACAATGTATTTTAATTGTTGTCTCTGGTATTGCAGGAACTTTTCACGGGTATACCATGACGACCAAATATCCCTACATTGATACGTGTTTAGTATGTGCATTACAAATAACGGTCTTTAACCCACAGACGTGAGACTCGGGGAGAACAGGGTCGAAATTTTCGAAGCTATTTTAGCTCTACGATATCGTAAAACCGCCGTAGGGCATGGCAAGCGACGTTGTGACGTCGTAGCGTACGACTGTTTTACGATATCGTTGCGCTAAAATAGCTTCGGAAATCTGCAGCCAGTTTCTGTTCAGCGTTCACACGCCTTGAAGTTCTGTGACAAAACACAAACTCTGCTGGAAGATCATTACTATAACAGTTTTGTTTCAGAACCGTAACTTAGTGTTACATGTTGGGAGTTAAAATAACAACCTACAATCCGTATTGTGACTTCTGTTGTTCATTTATTTACAATCGCCATAAATATGAAAAGAAAACTTACACGATATTAAAGTTTTCTGCACTTTTTAAGATGTTATTGACTAACAGAGACTTTTTAATGATTGTAATTACATATCATTATATTTTTCTGCATAAAATATTAGTGGCTGTATATTAAACGTGTTTCTTATCGTTCTAATATTTGTACGACGTTAAATTTAATTTTATTTCCTAAAATATTATATTTGGCTTCTTTCAAATATTAAGACGACCAGAAACACATTGAATATACAGACACTGATATTATAAACAAGAACATTTAATATGTAAGTTTAATCGTAGAAATATTTTATTAGTCGGAAGCATCTTACAATGCAGCAAACTCAGGAATGTCCGTATAATATTCTAATCAAGAAAATCATATGTTTAACAATGTAAACATTCATTGTTAATAATGTAAAATTTAAAATGTAAATAATGTAATATTTTAAATGTAAATAATGTAATATTTTATTTGTCAAATTTTTTTTTTTTTAATTGGCTACCTTCTCTGGTGAGTCGAATTGACATCTAAATAACTTGATCAATACCTTTTTCTATAATGCACCTGTGGGAATGCGGAAACATGACATAATATTTTGTCAACTGTTTTGACGAAGAGGTTAGAAATGTTGCAGCGAAGCGTTAACGAATGGCTAGAGAAGAGTAACGAATTCCTGCAATTTGCGTAAGGTACAGGAAAACCGACATTTCGTCGGCAGAGTCGGAACAAGCGCAGTATGAGCAGGTCCGTGGCGGGTAAACAGCAAATTACACAATCAAATAGAATATTCATACAAGGGAGATGATAGGAGACTTTTCACAGTTTGTCGCTCTCTAGCGTTCTGCTTGTTAATGAGGCGGTTTAATTTAGCGTCTCGTTCGTTCCTTGGTTACCGCCCTTGAGATAAACTGTCAACTATTAAGTTTCGCGTGTTTGGAAGTATACATGCTTTGTACTCGTAGAATGGAAATTTTTTTTAAAATAAAAATAAACCTTTTTGTAAATATGTAAATGGAATTATGAATGGTACATTTCTGATTATATAAATCTTATTTCATATAAGAGGCGGGACGTAGCTTAGTGGTACAGCGCTCCCTTAATTCCAGCTGGTGTGCCCATTGGGCTATTTCTCGTTCCAGCCAGTGCTCAACAACTGGTGTAACAAAGCCCGTGGTATGTACTGTCCTGTCTGTGGGATGGTACATATAAACGATCCCGTGCTACTAATGGAAAAATGTAGAAATTACCAAATGTTTGACATCCAATAGCCGATGATTAAAAGTCAGTGTGCTCTCTAGTGGTGTCGTTAAACAAAACAAACTAACTGATTTCTTTGTTACTATAACTCACCGCTTACTTATTTTCAGCAAGGTATGACCTTGTGTAAACAATGGTTTTGACTGTTTTCTAAATATTTACTTTAAACATATTAGCAAATATAATTTCATAATAATTCAGAATTAACGCTAAAGTCAATGGACTGTTATATGCGACAGCAGAGTTTGGTATCTTCTATACTAAATGTTTTTTTTTTTTTTTTTCTGAAAAAGTGAATAATTTTAAAGAAAAATACATTAATATTCGTGCTCATTTTCATATTGGAGGTCAAACATTTGATAACGGACATAGAATGAATGAATGAATGAATGAATGAATGAATGAATGAATGAATGAATGTTTAACGACACCCCAGCACGAAAAATACATCGGCTATTGGGTGTCAAACTATGGTATAACTGACACAGAGTCCGCTACATTTTTCCATTAGTAGCAAAGGATCTTTTATATGCACTTTACTACGGACAGGATGGCACATACCACGGCCTTTGACCAGTTGTGGTGCACTGGTTGGAACGAGAAAACCCCCAATCAGTTTAATAGATCCACCGAGATGGTTCGATCCTGCGACGCAAGCACATCAGGCGAGCACTCAATAGACTGAGCTAAATCACGCCCCTAAAATTTCCCAATGAACCAGTCTTTCTCTAGTTTTAGGTCTGTGCTAAAACCACACTATTAAAGAAACCACAGTTACCCATGGCAATGTTTCCTGATTTTGTTACAGAACATTCATATTTCCAACACGTTCCCTGGCGTGTGGTTATACTGACAAATTATCTCCGGTGAGGGAGGAGCAATGGTTGGGATATATGTGGATATAGGATATACGAAATCATGTGTATTGCAATCTGGTACTATTTGTCTTTAAAACATTTATCATTCCCACCTGCCGTCAATAAAACTGTTGGCCCCTTCGCACTCTCTTGATCTCACGGAACGGTACGTAGCCCAGTGGTAAAGCGATCGCCTGATGCGTGGTCGGTCTAGGACTGACCCCCGACTCTCTGCTATAACATCATCCACATGAGTGAACCACGACTAGTATATCAAAAGCCGTGGTATGTGTTATCTTGTCTATTGGATGGTGCATGTCAAAAAAAGGGAAAAAAAGACATGTTTTATTTAACGGCGCACTCAACACATTTTATTTACGGTTATATGACGTCAGACATATAGTTAAGAACCACACAGATATTGAAGGAGGAAACCCGCTGTCGCCACTTCATGGGCTACTCTTTTCGATTAGAAGCAAGGGATATTTTATATGCACCATCCCACAGACATGGTAGTATATACCACGGCCTTTGTTATACCAGTTGTGGCTGGAACGAGAAATAGTCTAATAGGCCCACTGACGGGGATCGATCCCACACCGACTGCGCATCGAGAGAGCGCCTTACCACTGAGCTATTTCCCGCCCCATATAAAATATCACTTGCTACAAATAGAAAAATGTAGCGGGATTCCTCTCTAAGATTATGTCAAAATTACTAAATGTTTGACATCCAGTAACCGATTATTAATAAATCAATGTACTCTAGTCGCAAATAAACTTTTTTTCCGATTGGTAGAGCCTTTTTGACGACCAAAATTACCCATTAAATTGAATTTACTAGTATATTCAATGTGTTTTTGATCGTCCTTTGTAGAAGCTCACACTTTAGTTTATTTACTATATTTACTATAAAAACACCGACCTCGGCGGCGTCGTGGTACAGGGTTCGCAGCCCCGTACCGGTTCCCACCCAGAGAGTTTTAACGACTCAGCGGGTAGGTGTAAAACCACTACACCTTCTTCTCTCTCACTAACATCTAACCCACTAACAACTAAACTCACTGTCCTGGACAGACAACCTAGATAGCTGAGGTGTGTGCTCAGGACAGCGTGCGTGAACCTTAATTGGATATATACTCAACAGAATTAATGAAAGGCCAGTAGACTTGGTAATTATTTGCTAGAGCCATATCATATTCCATAATGTTTTCAGGACAGACGAACTCTTTAATATTGGTTCAGTAAAATATGGCCAATGATACAAACAGTTAAATGTTTTGTTTTTTTTAACGACACCAGCAAAGCACATTGATGTATTAATCATCGGCTGTTGGATGTCAAACATTGATAATGTTGATAATGAATGAAAGATCCGATCACAGTACCTACCAGCCTGTAGACCGATGGCCTAACCACGACGTAACCGAGGCCGGTCTATGAATGAATGAATGTTTAACGACATCCCAGCACAAAAATACACATCGACTATTGGGTGTCAAAAAAGGTAAGTACATGTATATGGAAACATTATTTATACAATTATGTAAAACCACAGTGTAAAGAGCTACATGGATGAGTACAATACAGTACATATATCAAGGCAAGTATATTTGAAAACTTTGTATAAAAATCAAAGTGTTTTAAAAACTTTAAAAATTAATTCTGGGTGGAATTTAAAAGATTACAAAACATTTCTGTTGCCAAATACTAGTATATCATTTCCCTTCGGCTTCAGATGAGGAAGCCCGCTACATTGTTTCATTAGTTACAAGGGATATTTTATATACAAGATAGCACATACCACAGCCTTTGATATACCTGTTGTGATGCATCAGGCAAGCGCTTTACCATTGGGTTACGTCTCGCCCCGGCCAATGATACATGTAAAAATCTGGCACAATCTGGGGTTTTCGTTCATTCTGCAATCCGTCCCGAGTCAAGTCACTGGCATCCAGAGACAGGACTCGGGATGGACATGCTCGAAACCTTCGTGGTATAGGAGCATGTTAAAAACTTCAAGTCAAGTCAAGTCAAGTCATTCTGCAAGGATTCGCAACACACTGGTTCATAACAATACTTGTCATTTGTGTTCTCTCTCAGTTGTTTAAATCATTATGTGCTACAAGAGAAGACTATCTACATTTTCCCACCATATATAAAGGAAAACGCCTAAAATATCCACTGGTCCTTAATGAATTTTAATTAGTATATATACGAAGTTATTGGGAGTTATAACCCAATTTACACTTTTAGAAATATTAGGGCAACCAGACACACATTGAATATGCAGACACTGGTGTTATATTCATCCATTTGTAGTTATTTCCGTGCTTATATCCAATTAAGGTTCAGTCACGTTGTCCTGGGCACACACCTCAGTTATCTAAACTGTCTGTCCAGGACAGAGTGTTACTTGTAAGTCGTTAGTAAAGAGAAAGAGACAGAAACAGAGAGAGAGAGGAGGAGAGAGAGAGGAGAGACAGAGACAAAGAGAGACAGAGAGAGAGGAGGAGAGACAGACAGAGAGACAGAGACAGACAGAGAGAGATGAGGAGAGAGAGAGAGAGAGAGAGAGAGAGAGAGAGAGAGAGAGAGAGAGAGAGAGAGAGAGAGAGAGAGAGAGAGAAGAGAGAAGGGTCTGGTGGCATTAAACCTACCCATTCAGTCGTTAAACTCGTTCTGGGTGGGAGCCGGTACGCGAACCCAACACCTATCAGCCTTAATTCCTATGGCTTAACTCCTGTGTCATCGAAATACACATACAGATTTACAAGAGGGTTTTTAAAAAGCAAAACAAGAGAAATGACAGAACTTGGAAGAAAATAAAAAGAAATATTATAAGGTAATAAAAAAAATCAAAATAATAATAAGTTTAAAAAAAAAAATGATTCTCTGGAAATATTGTGCACGGACACGGTGTGGAAATCAAACAAAGCAAACGTCATGGGAATTACTCGAGTTCCAGGCGATGCCGCACTGCAAGGTTTCGTCAAAAAACCGGACACAAATTACACGTTCTCGTCACGTAGCATCCCCAGCGTGACGAAAACGAAACAGAAGTCTCGATCATTTTAATTATTATCATATTCATAACTGTTTCCTTGTAATGACCACGGCTCCCGTACGACGAGACTCAAAGACACTGTCATGCCATTGGCCAACTCAAGTCGCAAGCGGCATTCTCATTGGACGCCTCCAGGCCGCAAGACAATGCTTTGATAAGTTCTTATTTACATGTCGGTGTTGACAAAGATTTGGAAACAAACAGAAAGTTCAACAGCAGTCCGCTTGCCCACCGCACTGTGTGTTTTCTGTTATATGCAAATGAAGCGCCGTGGGTGGGTATAAAAGCCGGACAAGACGTCGAATTACAACACATTCGTAGTTCCACAGCCGAGGATAGCACATTGTATTTGTGTTAAGAAAAGACTTTCGTTTGATTTGATTTTTTCTTTTCGTCTGTGAGATATTGGATCTAGAATCAAAGGTAAGGAAGATTTTCACTTTCTTTTATACATTCTTACACATAATATATTTTATTACCGTTTCTTTACAGCTACCTATAATCAACTAAACACACAATGAGGTACCTGTGGTTGAAACAGTTTTTTACTTACAATAATTATTCTGTAAACTGATTTTGTTTCCTAATGTCAATAGAAGGTGAAAAAGATTTTGATTTAGAACATTTATTTTCGTTATACATACCTCACGGTTTAAAGGGAACTATGACTGGCTCCCCATTACTCCCCTAAAACTAGTTCAAGGAAGAGTAATTTTTAACTCCCCTCACCATGTCAATTAAAAACAAAAAGAGTGCCACAAAAGAATATGGCAATAGCTTACAATATGGCACCACAGAATCTCTGTTTGTGGAGCAAATAATCACTTCCCTCTATGTTTGTTACAGTTAACTCTGCTTACACTTTATTATCATCTCTTTAAAGTGATAGACCCTGGTTTTTAAACATTAAGGCACAGTTTAAAAACAATTAGAGTCGTTTTTGACAACCGAAAAAATACATTACTTTGATTCTATTGTTTAGATTATTCATTTCCGTACATCCGAAGTGTTTCTGGTCATTCTGGTGTTTTTAGTATTTCAAAATGCTTTTTTTCTTCATATTTTTAAAAACGCACGTGCATCTGAGAAGTAATGGTTATGAAGTTCAGTTTTAGTCAACTCTTGTTTCACTCTGTTGTAACTTTATCCATGTGTGTTACGGGTTTGTAGATTAAAGGCATATTATCACAGACCACTGACCTATTAAATGGCCTAACAAAGTATTACGTGAAACATATGTATTTGATTTGTCCCTAAATTTACTTTATTCAACAATCTACGTAACCACCATACTCTACTTATTAATGATATTTCGTAAAAAAATTATTGAATTATGGCAATGGTCCATAATTTAAAAATTAATATTGCCAAGAAGATTGGCATGGATTTCACTCCATCATGGTTTAGTTAAGGTGATTCAATAGCCAGATTTGGTTTCATTAATTGATGTAATTTTCATTTATTGTCCAGTTTTGGAGAAATAAGGTCCTTAAATTTGTGACAGTATGCCCTTAACTAAACGTATTGTCTATTTTTACGAGTTGAAACTAGGGTCTGCGACTTTAAAAAGTCCTTTACGGTTTTCAAAACCATACAGTTTCTTGTGTAGAATACTCATTCATGTGCACCCATTATGGTTTAGTCGTCTCGTTGCTTTTAGAAGCTAATGATGGTTCCTTGATGGCACTGTTGGACGCTTACCAGGATTATAATGATACTGTGGTATTGCAAGCACCTTATACAGTAAAAAAGAGTACTTTTTATTACAAACATTTCTAAATGATACTGTGGTTTCGCAAGCACATTATACTATAAAGAAGAATATTATTTACTAAAATATTTCTAAATGCTACTGTGGTGTTGCAACCACCTTATACAATAATGAATGGTACCTTTTCCTAGAAATATTCCTAATTGATACTGTGGTGTCGCAGTACCTCATACAATAAAGAATAGTACCTTTTCCTAGAAACATTCTTAAATGATACTGTGGTTTTGGAAAGCCCTTATACCATAAAGGGGATTCTCTTTTAGGAATATTCCTAGTTAAGTTAGAATATGTGACAATTGTGAAATTCAGAGCACTTAATGAGACTGAAGTCAAAAACATTTAATCGTCTCCAGTTGAGATTTTGGAAACCGTGGGTTGTGGAGAGTCAGCTGGATTTGTAGATGATATACATACTAACACAATAATTTTTTCACATGACCAGATGCAAAATTAGTTTTACTATTTCAAGCAAGAAAGGACACCTCTAGATTGCTTAATCATCAGCTACTGGATGTCAAACATTTGGTAATTTTGACACATAGTCTTAGAGAGGAAACCCGCTAGAATTTTCCATTAGTAGAAAGGGATCTTTAATATGCACCATCCCTCAGACAAGATAGCACATACCACGGCCTTTGATATACCAGTCGTTGTACAGGCTATTGAATGTCAAACATTTGGTAATTTTTGACTTGTGATCTTAGGGAAAACCTATTCCATTTTTCCATTAGCAGCAAGGGATGTTTAAATGCTTTCCCAGCAAAGGATAGCACATACCTCGGCCTTTGGCCACTGGGGAATTTGATGGAACTTGAAAAAAAAAACTCAGGTGGTTTGATCCTATGACGCAAGCACCTCAGGCAAGCGTTCTATCAACTAAGCTAGATGCCACACCCAAACAAGAATCAAAGTTTTAAACTGGTGAAACCAGACCAAGTGACTTTAACCTGTGAAACCAGACCTAGTGACTTTAACCCACGAAACTGGTGAAACCAGACCAAGTGACTTTAACCCACGAAACTGGTGAAACCAGACCAAGTGACTTTAACCCACGAAACTGGGAGCATAAGTACCAAACTCATTAGGTTAGGTCAGGTCATAGGTTTTAACAAGCTGTTGTAGCACACGTCTGTCATAGGCGCATATGTCGACTTTAGTCGGCTCCTCCGTCCAGGACAGGAAAGAGTTTCGGCGGAGAGGGAGTCGCCCACGCTGGCATGTGCAAGGGAACACAAGAAGCCCGACCAGGGTCGGTAGCGGGCGATTGTTGGTTTTTGGTGCAATTGAATTTGAAAATGTCCCGTAGGATTAAGTCAAATAGAAAATGTTGCGTAATTTCGTGAAGGTAATTTTGACGCATAATTTGGAACGGTTCATCGAAATTGAAAATGGAGCTAATTAGTTGATTTGACTTAGTTGATCGAAAGGGGACCGTGTTGGTTGGACTCCCATGGGTGTCACGTGCTTAGTCCTTCGGAGGACTTGGTCGTTTACAAAAATCATTTTCATTTCATTTCAACTTATTTTCGTGCTTATATCCAATTAAGGTTCAAGCACGCTGTCCTGGGCACACATCTGGGCTGTCTGTCCAGGACAGTGGGTTAGTTGTTAGTTGTTAGAGAGAGAGAGAGAGAGAAGATGGTGTAGTGGCCTTACACACCTACCCATTGAGTCGTTAAAACTCGCTCTTGGTGGGAGACGGCACCGGGCTGCGAACCCTGTACCTACCAGCTTTATGTCCGATGGCTTAACCACAGCACCACCGAGGCCGATACGAAACTCATTAGGGAAAGGTCTTTATATAGGCTACGAATCCTGTGTTTATGTTCACAGACATTAATAGTGTTTAAACGAAGCTCATTAACCGGATGGATTTCCTATAATAGTATTATGACAGGTACAGTCCATATATCATTTTTAAAATATTAAGTGTTTTCTTCTGTTATCAGTCTCTACACCGTTTTCTTCTGTTTTTCACACCCAATAGCCGATGTGTATTTTTGTGCTGGGGTGTCGTTAAACATTCATTCTTGTTCTCTTTTTTTTTTCGTAATGTTTTAAATATTTTTTTCTTTGATATTAAAGTTATTTACTTCCTCTTGTTAAATTTTTATATATTTCTTCTTTCATGTTAATTTTTTTTTTTTTTTTTCATCTTTTCATTTTAATATATTTGTTCTTTCATGTTAAAGTTATTTTTTTCTTCATCTTCTTCGTAATTTTTATATATTTGTTCTTTCATGTTAAAGTTATTTTTGTGCTGTTAGAATGAAGGGACGGTCTTCTTACTACATCGACCGGCCTCGGTGGCGTCGTGGCAGGCCATCGGTCCACAGGCTGGTAGGTACTGGGTTCGGATCCCAGTCGAGGCATGTGATTTTTAATCCAGATACCGACTCCAAACCCTGAGTGAGTGCTCCGCAAGGCTCAATGGGTAGGTGTAAACCACTTGCACCGACCAGTGATCCATAACTGGTTCAACAAAGGCCATGGTTTGTGCTATCCTGCCTGTGGGAAGCGCAAATAAAAGATCCCTTGCTGCCTGTCGTAAAAGAGTAGCCTATGTGGCGACAGCGGGTTTCCTTTCAAAATATCCGTAAATAAAAATGTGTTGGTCCTTTAAATAAACCTTTCTTTCTTACTACATGAATCTGACGTCCATATAACCGTAAACGCGTAAAAATGTGTTGAGTGCGTTTGTTAAATAATAAATGAAATCATTTCTTTCTTTCTTACTACATTGAGTCTCATGGCCCCATTGAATTCTAACGCGAGTGACGCAATTTTACTTCATTATTTGCTAGTTATGACGTAGAACTGTAGGAATTCATATTAATTGTAAATATCAAAACTTGTAGTAAGGTGCCCTTTTGACGAGTCAATGTGCCCTTCTTTTTTGGTCCCCCCCTAAAAATGTTTCCTGGATCCGCCCATGAATGGATTGTTTAACGTGCACATTCAGAGCAAGCTGTTGTAGCGCACGCCTGTCCTGTGCACAGGTGCCGACCCCGGCCGGCTCCTCCGTCCAGGACATGAACGGTGTGGTGTTGGTAGGAGGGGGACCGCCTGCACTGGCAGGTGCAAGGGAGCACCATCAGTCCGACCGTAGCCTGTAACAGGTGAGGGGTTGGTTATGGTGCTATGGAATTTGGAATGTTCCGTAGGATTAAGCCAAAGAGAATAGGTGCGCAGTTTTGATGAAGGAATTTTGGCGCAATTTTGAAAGGTCGATCTAAATGGAAAGGTAGGGAGCTACGTATAGGTTTGGAATTTAGTAGGCCGAGAGTAGTTCGTTAATTGGATCTATGTGGTGCTGACTAGAGAGGAAACCCGCAAGAGATCTTTTATATGCACCATTCCACAGACATGATAGCACATAACACGGCTTTTGAAATATCAGTCGCTGTATACTGGCTGGAACGAGAAATAGACCAATGCGCCCATAGACGGGGATCGATACCAAACCGACCGTGCATCAAGCGAGCGCGTTAACATTGGACTACGTTCCACCGCCAAGACTGTGCTTAAGATCAATTCCATGGTAAAGTTGCATTTTAACAATTTTTTCAAATTAAGGTCAATGGTAAATCATGCATATAACTGAAATGTACAATGATTCCACTTTCTGAAACAAATGTAGTGTTCAGTTAATTGTTAAAATGGTTTACTGGAATAATGACAAACCATATCCATCGCACACACATTTTATGGTTTTGTGGGGATAGCATCTCGTCAGTCACGTGTTTTTGTTCCACCAGTCAAGTAGAAAATCAAGCAGTATTAAAAGTGAAAGGGATATTTATCTCAAAACTGATCTTAATGCAGAGTTATAATCTGTAGCAAGTAAAACGGCTGTAAGCGAATCATATCCTTCCACCTGAGATTGTGATTACAATAGCATTACACTCTGTCAAAAGACGTGTTCCGCAAATATCCCATAAGCTACAATAGCATTCTAGATGTCTTCTTGACAAGACGAATCAAGTTGCATTAAGTTTTTATAATTTTTAGAAAGATAAATACTTCCTCTTTAATGTGTGATAGACCACACCATTATTATTTTTTATTTAATAGTTTTTTCCTACAATTTCGGAATTATCAATCAAATGTTCCATTTATAAGTCACGATGGAAGGAAGGAAATGTTTTATTTAAAGACGCACTCAGCACATTTTATTTACGGTTACATGGCGTCGGACATATGGTTAAGGACCACATAGATATTAAGGGAGGAAACCCGCTGTCGCCACTTTATGAGCTACTCTTTTCGATTAGCCGCAAGGGATCTTTTATATGCACAATCCCACAGACAGGATGACACATACCACGGCCTTTGATATACCAGTCGTGGTGCACTGGCTAGAGTTAGAAATAGCCCAATGGGTCCACCGACGGGGATCGATCCTAGACCGACCGCGCATCAAGCGAACGCTTTACCACTGGGCTACGTCCCGCCCCCAAGTCACGATGGAATTTACTTTAATTAAATAGAGGTCATATTAAACTAGTTAAGAACTACCGGCCTCGTTGGTGCAATGGTTAAGCCATCGGAGTTAAGGCTGGTAGGTATTGGGTTCGCTTCTCGGTACCGACTCCCACTAGGAGCGAACGTAACGACTCAGTGGGTAGGTACAAGACCACTACATCGACTTCGCTCTCACTAATCGCTAACCCACTGTCCTGGACAGACAGTCCAGATAACTGAAATGTGTGGCCAGGACAACGTGCTTGAACCTTAATTAGACATAAGCACGAAGACAAGTATAACTGAAATGAATTACGAACTTTGGTCTAAAATTACGGATAAAGGCGACCCCTATCATGCAACAAATGATCTTCTGCATTCCTATAGAAATATACAAATCGTGGCAGACTAGTTTGATGAGGAAACCCCCAATGGGAGTCGATCCTATGACCCATCTCACCTCAGATAAATGTCAAATGTTCTACTACTTAGGCTACCTCTCTCTGTCTCTTCATCCTTCCGATCTCTCTCTCTCTCTCTCTCTCTCTCTCTCTCTCTCCTCTCTCTCTCTCTCTCTCTCTCTCTCTCTCTCTCTCTCTCTCTCTCTCTCTGTCTTCAATGTTCATAAAATATACCAGTACTGGTGTTTAAAATATTTTGATGTTGAACTCCTACGACAAAACGTATTCCGTAATCATGGTCAATCGATGAATGATTTCAGTGGGACAGGGGTCTGTACAAGAAAGGCCCGTCGAAAAATCCGCTCATCTCGCCGGTTTCAGAAACGTGCCTCAAAACTGAATAACAGAAAACATTACGTACCTTTGAAATGATCGTTTTATGTCAGCAATATACCTTCTGCTCCAGACTTGTAAAATATTTAAAGTGTTTACTATTCACTGATACCATGACGAGTTTGAGACTGTCGTGGAGGCAAAATGTAACTAACTGTTCTGTGATAACTACTGGCAGTTGTATCTCCTGTCATTTACATTGTAGGGTAGTTTAAGTCAAAAACGAGTTTCGGGTTGAAATATTAATTTCATGAAACCCATAAGCGTACCGGCTTCCATTTTTGTAGCGGTGTAGAATGATTTTTGCCCGAATTAAACAAAAATGCCCAATCTGGATTACAACGTTTATTGATATTAGCATTACTGCCAAACAGCTATACAGGATTGCAAACAAATTACTGCGCCCGAATATCACTATCGTTTTGCTCAACCACTACCCCGTCCGCCCCATCTACTTATGATGAAAACTGGTCGCACGAAAGCTGCTTCGGATTGCATAACCACATTCGAATTTGTCGGGCAATTTTACATTTTGAAATGTAATTTGGAAACAAGTAAATGCTTGTATCAGTGGAAGAGTTCTGAATGACTAAACACTGATGATTAAATACGTCTATTTATAATACAATCCAATGTCACTCAAATGTCTGTCGTCTGCCAAAGGATAGACTTTCCATATAACCGTCATTAAAATGTGTCCAGTGTGTCGTTAAATAAAACTTCGTGCGTTCCTACCTGTAGGTAGTACTAGACCAAATAACTTCCGGCTGGGTCAAAGTTCGAGGTGCAGCCAACTTTTGATAGATTGTGATTGGTTATAAATGTGAGTGTGTTGGTTGTAAAAAAATAATAGTTTCATCTGGGTACCAATGTGTCAAGTAGCCTTGTGCTTGAAACATGTATGGGGTACCTGTAAAAAAAAAAGTACTCGAATTTTGTGCGGAACTAGGGTAGTCATAGAGCTACCCGTTACCTCAGAAACGAGCAGCTTGACCCCCAGTTTTTTCTGATTCACTTTAAGTGTGAGGGGTGGTAGTATTTATATCCGTGGCGTTTATGTCGATTGATACGCTGCAGGTAGGAGTTTTAGCCACATGTGTTACTATTGTCGTCTATGGGATTTGATTTGGTAGTATACACCCTGTAGACGTTAGGTCAACCACACATACATCGAGTGTACAGAAATAAGAATTTCTATTTTGTGGGATGGTGCATATAAAAGATTCCTTGCTACTAATGGAAAAATGTAGCGGGCTTCCACTCTAAACCTATATGTCAAAAACTAACAAATGTTTGACATCTAATAGCCAATAATTAATAAACCAATGTGCTCTTGTATTGTCGTTAAAGAAAACCAAAAAACTTTCTTTTTTCCTTATATGCACCGTCCCACAGACAGAACAGCACCTATCTCGGCATTGAAAAACACAATTTAATAATGAGTGCACCGTGATGATTCGATCCTCTGCCCCTAGGACGACATTCGCGCGCTCTACCGACTGAGCTGAATTCCACTTCCAACGCAGATAAACTATTTCAAGTACATTTGTTACTCAATGTTTCGTCCTAAAAGAACTTAGAAAGAAAATATTTTATTTATCGATGCACACAAGACATTTTACTTACGGTTATATGGCGTCGGACATATGGTTAAGGACAACACAGATATTGAGGGAGGAAACCCGCTGTCGCCACTTCATGGGCTACTCTTTTCGATTAGCAGCAAGGGATCTTTTATATGCATCATCCCATAAACAGGATAGCACATACCACGGGCTTTGATGTATCAGTCGTGGTGCACTGACTGGAGCGAGAAATTAAAAGAACTTAGATTGTTTTGTATGATACCACTAGAGCACATAGGATGTAAAACATTTGGTAATAACATACGATTAAACGTCTAAGACTACATGTTAAAATTACCAAATGTTTGACATCCAATAGCCGATGATTGATAAATCAATGTGCTCTAGTGGTGTCGTTAAACAAAACAAACTTTTTTCGGCTTGTGCATTTGAAAATGGGGTTGCACATGTCAGTGCGATTCGTACCCCCCACCACACCACCCCCATTTCTAGACCACGCTATGCCCATGTGTTGAATTTAACATTATGTTAAGACACGTTTTGGCCACTGTTAAAAAGTGCTGGACTGTCGTTAAACAATCATTCCTTTCTTTTCTTGCATTGCTCACATTGAGGGACGGGGGAGGGGTCCCTTCCTCAAAACAAAAGAATGTATAAAATATGAATGTTTGACATCCAGTAGTCAAAGTCAGACACCATAATATAATCTTAATTAAAATGTGTTAAGTGCGTCGGTAAATAAACATTCCTTTTTTCCCAGTAGCGATTAATTAATGTGCCCTAATGGTGTCGTTAAATAGAACACATTTTTACTTTCTTTCTCCCAAGACTTTGCTGTTAATGTTACTAAACTTTAAAAAAACACAAAAAAAACCCCACCCAAAACCATACATCAGCTTGTTACATATCCCAAACTCATTGGTGTAGCCCCGATTATATATTGAGGGGCAAGAAAAACATTATCCTTTAAAACCGTCTTATCGATTCTTCTCACCACAGTCGCCATCATATCTAGAACAAATTGATTTATTAATCATCAGCTAATTGGAATGAATGAATGTTTAAATGTTTAACGACACCCCGGAACAAAAATACACATCGGCTATTGGGTGTCGCAAAAGGTTCGGCTATTGTATGACAAACATTTGGTAAATTTCTCATAATAGTCTTAGAAAGGAAATCCGCTACATTTTCCCCATTACTAGCAAGGGATCTTTTATATGCACATGCCATAGTCAGGATAGCACATACCACGACCTATGATATACCAGTCGTAGTGCACCGGCTGAAGCGAGAAATAGCCCGATGGGCCCATGACGGGGATCGATCCCAGACGGACCGGCATCAAGCGAGCACTCTACCACTGTGCTACATCCCGCCCAGGTCATGTAATTCATTAATAGCGAGCTCGCCTGAGGTACAAAGGCTCTTTGAATCGACCACACAAGCTAAGGTGGGTCCATCGATTTTCTCCCGTCCCAGCCAGTAACCCACGACTGGTATGTGTTGTCTTGTCTATGGGATAGTATAATGAACCCTTGATGTGTATAAAAGATAACGAGCTACTCTCGGCCTACTTATCAAAATTGCGCCAAAATTCCAAATTACATAACACCATACCACCCTCCGCCTGTTGCCGGCTACGATCGGACTGCTGGTGCTGCCAGTGCAGGCAGTCCCTCCTCCACCCACCCCAACCTTTTCCTGTCCTGGATGGAAGAACCGGTTGAGGCCGGTACTTGTGCCCAGGACAGCTGTGCGCTACAACAGCTTGCTCTGAATGTGCACGTTAAACAATTTTTCATTCCATTCCAGTATAAAAAATCGCTTGGTGCGGTTCGGTTTGAATAGCGTTCTGGGTACGACCATAGATATAAACATGAAAATAAATAAAAACTTGCAGTGGATAGAAAGCGATAATAAGATATATGAAGTGTATGTTGAGACCTAAAAACATGATTTCACGAACGTGCCAAAAACAAAATTGGTAGGGTAGATCGCTCCTTTTTTAAAAATGGAAGGAAGAAAGGAAATGTTTTATTTAACGACGCACTCAACACAAGGCGTCGGATATATGGTTACGGATCACTCAGATAAGAAGAAGAAGAAACGAAACACACAAAACAAACATTTAGAGCCGGCCTTATTTTCGGGGGGGGGGGGGGGGGGGGGGGGTATTGTGTTTGTTTGGGGTTGGGTTTTTTTTTTTTGGTGAGGGGGTCTTCATTTAATTGCCTAACCCATTAGAGTGCATGCCAAACAGGCAAAATACCTACTGTCAACTGTTCATATTGCGTTTGTCCACACTTTAATTTTATGCGTTTGTTCACAAGTCCTTCATGGAAACTGTTTATCACAAGATGCTGGTAAATACTGGACACGACAGATCGACGAACTCCAATATTTGTGATGAGAAGTCAAACATCTGTTTAACACGGGGGCATTGTATTAGTCCGGTACCGTATTATCGCTCAGGGCCCCGTTCCACGGAGCGATCTTAGCCCAAAGATCAACTTAAGTGCATAGGGTAGCTATGCGCTTAAGGTAATCTTAGGGCTAAGATCGCTTTGTGGAACGGGGCCCAGGAGCGGGGCGTAGCCCAGTGGTAAAGCGCTCGCATGTTGCGTGGTCGGTCCAGGATCGATCACCGTCGGTGGGAGGGGGCGGGGCGTAGCCCAGTGGTAAAGCGCTCGCCTGTTGCGTGGTCGGTCCAGGATCGATCACCGTCGACGGGCCCACTTCTCGTTCCGGACAGTGCACCACGAAGTGGTATATCAAAGGCTGTGGTATATGTTATCCTGTCTGTGGGATGGTGCATATAAAAGATCCCTTGCTGCATTAGGACAAATGTAGCGGGTTTCCTCTGATGACTACATGTCAGAATTACCATATGTTTGACATCAAATAGCCGATGATTAATTAATCAATTGGTTCCGGTGATGTCGTTAAACAACACAAACAAACAAACTTTAAGACTATATGTCAGAATTATTTAAATGTTTGACATCCAATAGCCAATTATTCATAAATAAATTTGCTCTTGTTGTGTCGTTAAACAAAACAAACTGTCCACACTTTAATTTATGCATTTGTAGTAGTATTGGTATAAAGTGCTTCTACTGGCAGTAGCTAGTGGGGATTTTCCCATTAGCTCAGTTGGTAGAGCGCTGGACTATCGCACTGACTGTCTGTGGTTCGAATCTCGTCAGTGGAGGTTGATTTTTCTGTTACATATTTGTTTACAAGTCTTTCGTAAAATCTATATGATGGTAAATAGTGTTTTCCATAGCTCAGTTTCAATAATTAAATCTTAAATTGTCTTTATAAAACACTCAGAAAATGTATTATTAATTAATAAAATATCTCTGTATTGGCATTCATTTATTAAAGCAAGCATATTACTTACATTTATTTTTATTTCAATTAAAATTGTTTTGTCTTTAATGAGAAAACAAAGTGCCCTGAAAAGGGTGAAATTGCTCTCAAAGTGTTGTCAACCATGCCTTGCCAAATTTGTAGGGAAAACACCAGTAAATACTGAATACAAGAGGTGGACACAAAGTCCAATATTTGTGATGAGCCGTCAAACATCTGTTTAACACGCGGGCATTGTTAGTCCAGTGGGCGGATGTAGCCCAGTGGTAAAGCGCTCGCTTGATGCGCGGTCGTTTTGGGATCGATCTTCGTCAATGGGCTCACTGGGCTATTTCTCGCTCCAGCCAGTGTACCACGACTGGTACACAAAAGGCCGTGGTATGTGTTATCCTGTCTGTGGGATGGTGCATATAAAAGATTCCTTGCTGCTAATCGAAAAGAGTAGTCCACGAAGTGGCGACAGCGGATTTCCTACTTCAATATCGGTGTGGTCCTTAACCATATGTCCGACGCCATATAACCGTAAATAAAATATGTTGAGTGCGTCGTTAAATCAACCATTTCCTTTCCTTTCCTGTTAGTCCAGTATTGACACCAGCGTCACAGAACCAGTTCAGCTAATTTGTTTCCAAAGAGTTCATTGTTTGTCCTCTTTTCGCAGGAGATCCATCACATGATGTCTTCCACGTGGATTGTGCTGTTGATGGCGTCACTAGCCTACCAGACGGTCGCCAAATCTGTTGACTCCAACAATAGAATAGCTGCTATCCTGAACGAAAATCTACCCAACTCGTTACAAGGTGAGTTTAGCTGTTGGGCAAAATAAATAATAGTATTGTATCATCTCACAAGATTTATTTTCGAGGCTGGCCTATTATCAAAGAAAGAAGGAAAGAAAGAAAGAAAAGAAAGAAAGAAATGAAAGAAAGAATGAAAGAAATAATGAAAGAAAGAAAGAAAGAAAGAAAGAAATATGCCAACACTTTACTTTGCGGACTGCTGCATCTTATTCGACGCCATCCCCATCTCCTGGACTCATACATGTGGATCACTTCTTAGTTATCTCCCCTTCGCTTTATTGCACATTTTTCTGCAAACGCCATTTTATTGAAATGCATAGAACAGAGTTATTCCGCTTTGTACCGGTTGACTATTGCTTCTGAACACTTTACTTCTTATTTAAATAACACCTTTGAGACAATGGCCACGGATCACAGTTATCTTCCCATTTGGTTGACGGGAAATCCGGAAATATATCCGCACAGGTAGTCAGCTGTTTGACTGTGCTTATTTCATGGTAGACAGCTTTGAAATGGCAACTGTTAGACTTACGTTGACAGGGGTGAGCATGTAGCTTGCAAACATGTGAGTTACGTACACTGGAGACTTCTTTATAATTTCATTTTTAATTTTTCGTGCTGGGGTGTCGTTAAACATCCATTCATTCATTCATTCATTCATTCATTCTTTCTTTATAATTTCAGCCATACAAATGTAGTACTTTTAGTGTAAAATGAATGTATTTTGGCCTGGTTTAGTGGGTGTGTTTGTTTAAACTAATATCGTCGGTGAAAGAGCTGGACAACAGGGGCTGTCCTTTTCGTGGTACGTTGCAGGTCCCCCCCCCCCCCCCCCCCCCCAACTTGTGAGCCTTTTTTTATCACATTAATGTTTGCTATTGTACCCGATCCGTCAGTCACCCCCCCCCCCCCCCCCCCCCACACACACACACACACACACACACACTCCCAAAGTCGTTCCTACGAGCCTGTGTTGCCCCCAGGAACACAAAACAAATATAGCGTAAATGATTGTGGTGTGTGGTTGAATCATATAGATTTTATAACTTGACGTAAGCTGAATGTCGCCATCTCTTGAATCCGTCCCCAATACACATTTTCTGCACACCCACCCCCCATCTGATTTCTGAATATTATCCAAATTAAAATCTATTCTGACATTAGCTAAATGTATATAAATGCCTTTAAAATATGTTGTAACGGAAGATCATTTTCCGCTGCAATTTTAACGCCCAAAGCCGGCAGAGTAAAAAATCGAAACTGGAGCCGGAAAAGGGAATCGACTGGCGGAGTATACACGCGTTAGCGTTGACTTACGGATTCGACCGAACACGTCGACATACGAATCGCGGCATCCGGCTTAGCGGTCGCTAAGACCCGTGTTTGGTTTACAATTTCTTTGTCAAACATAGGTGTGGAGTTATGTTAACCCGGTAAGCGGGTTATCAAGTGGAACAACACAAAGCGGAGCAAAAAAGAAATAGTTATCACAGACATAAACAAACGCATGCACAGCCTTGCGAATTCGTCCATTCCATCCGCGAATGGAATGAATAAATGAAAGAATGTTTAACGACACCCCAGGACGAAAAATACATCGGCTATTGGGTGTCAAGCTATGGTAATGCAAACAAATAAAGTGATGATTAACATCAATATAAAAAAATCAAGATTTAAACAAAAACACAGTGTAAAGAACTGTGCAAAAATACAAATATCACAGATAGATACTGACTTTTACTCAAAATTTCAATTTGTGCTGTATTGGCCATTCTCAAAGAGAATGTTACACCCCTGCACCACGGTGAGGTTACAGCACGCGCAGGTGCCGCGAATGGTGTATGAGAACGTAGTTATTAAGTAGAGTCTATGGCGCAATACGTGAAGTGATATTGTGGCCATTTAAATAGAAACAACAATTTGGCTTTTTCGTGTTACTATATTTCTGTCTTCTCGTTAAGAGTTATCTACACACACACAAAAAATATATATATATATATATATATATAAAAAATTACAAAAAATTAACAAGAGAGCTCCGCTATTTAATTTTATTAAATATATCACTATTAGTTTGTGAACAATCACAGGACCAAGCTTCAAAAATATCTATCAAATATATCACTATAAGTTTGTGAACAATCACAGGACCAAGCTTCAAAAATATCTACCAAAACTCAAGAAGATACTTTCAAATTTGCAATTTAATTTTGTTGTTTAAATCCATCTTTTAATAAAAATTTTTTTATTAAAATTCGAAACTTCCAAACATCCAAAATATTCTCACTATTAGTTTTTGGAGACTGCCCCTACGGTTACTTCTACCGAGTTTCACAACTATCAAATCAAAACTCTAGAAGATAAGACTTTAAAATTGTCAATATTAAATTTCTATTTAATTTTTTTTTAATTTAATAAAAGTTGAAACTTCACAAATATCTCTCTGTTAGTTTGTGGAGACAGCATCAGAGAATGATACTGAGTTTCACAAAAATCGATGCAAAACTCTTGGAGAAGATAGACTTTTATATTTTAAAATTAAACAAATTTAATATCTGATCTAAAAAAAAGGCCCTTTTAAAACTTCATCATCCACAACGTACAATAGTAGACTGCCCTGAAAATGCGTCTCTGCGCATCTTTATTTAAAACGTTTCCCAGGAGCATGCCCCCGAACCCCCTACAGATTTAGCTTGCATCATTTCTCCTCAACAAACTCAAATTGTCCCCCATCGACCTCCGCAATTTTTTTTTTTTTTTTTTGTATTATTATTAATTTTTATCTTTTTTTACAAAATCCTGTATCGCCACGTTTATTACCAGTGTTGCAACATTTACACCGCAATTTTTTTTTAAGACCTCATTTCTTTATTTATTCAGACCATAGACATAGTACATGAGGTAATATAATAATATAATATTTACATAGTGAGCAAGTTACAAATATATACAGATAACATTTGGAGAACAAAGTATAATAAATAAATAATATAGTAAATACATGTACTCATGTTCATTTCTATACTACTCAAAAGAATTTAAGGGTCAGATGATATTTTCGACATTATTTTCTGAATGTCAATTATATTAGCTAGACCATAATGTCACGCATGGTATTGTTCCATTTTGACGAAAGTGGGTCTAAGCAACCCATAAATGAATTAAAATCCATTGTCATTGACACTGTCGACTAGTTCTAATGGCGAAAACATGCTTACATTTGCACGTAAATTAGGGCGAAAGCGAAAGGTCTGCTAAGTGCCCATAACTTGCTTTTTCACAAAGCGCTTCATTTGCACGCTTTGCACGTGTATTCCATGTTCCCAATGCTGAATTTCCGTATAATTGGAGCTTGCGTTCGTGTACGGTGCACACTCCAAATTCGACAATGGTACGACTTCAACTGACTATCGAAGATCGAGGAAGGGCTATTGCTTGGCTTCAGGATGGCAATACGCAAAGAAATGTTGCTCTGAGACTTGGTGTCAGTCAGAGTGTCGTTGGCCGACTGTGGCAACGGTACCAAGCAACGAATTCTGTTCGAAATCGTCCACGTTCGGGAAGACCCCGAAGCACTACAAATAGAGAGGACCACTACATCACCAATATGGCTCTACGTCAACGCACAACCACTGCACGCCGATTACGTGACAATCTGCGGACTGCGACTGGAACTCGAGTGTCTGATCAAACCATACGCAATCGTCTGAGAGCCAATAATCTACGCTGCCGTCGCCAGGCTGTTCGACCACCACTCCTACTACGTCACAGAACGGCCAGACGTCACTGGTGCACGCTTCATCTGCGGTGGCAACGTGTTCAGTGGGGTCGAGTGATGTTCACTGATGAGTCCAGGTTTGGTCTCCAGTTCAACGACGGTCGGGTTCGTGTCTACATACGTCCTGGTGAGCGCTTCGCTGACGTTAACGTTAGACAACGTCACCGTTTCGGTGGTGGCAGCGTCATGGTGTGGGGTGGCATCTCTATCCACCACAGGACCCCCCTCTATGTGGTGGATGGCAATCTGAATGGAATCCGCTATCTGAATGAGATTATCCGGCCGTTGGTTCTCCCAGGCCTTCAGCAGATTCGCGGCGGGGCAGTTCTGCAGGATGACAATGCCAGACCCCACCGCGCCAGGGTGGTAACGGACTTTCTCAGACAACAAGGTATCGCCAAGATGGATTGGCCAGCATACTCGCCTGACTTGGCCCCAATAGAGCACGCCTGGGACGAATTAGGCAGGAGAGTTCGGGATAACCATGCCCCTCCGCCAACCTTCATGATTTGGGTCAACTTCTTATGGCAGAGTGGCAGGCCATTCCCCAAGAGTTCTTCAGACGTCTGATCAACAGCATGAGGCAACGATGTGTCGAGTGTATTCGCGCCAGGGGTGGATTCACACACTATTAAACGAATGTTCTAATGTGTAAAATCCATGTTTGACAACCTTCAACTTTGACAGCATGTCATGTGACTTTCTTGTATACAGTGACGTTTATTTGTGGTTTTTTGTAAATATGGAACAATAAATAAAAATTTTGATGTAGTTTACATCATCAATCTAATACACTCTGAAACTTATTTGGTTATCAATTTTTGACCCTTAAATTCTTTTGAGTAGTATAGATCACATTCTTGGTAAACCTTGTTTAATGTAATTACATAGTTTTATTAATACATGTTTACCTACAGGCCATCTTGTGACTTCTGTTATTTACTTAACATTCCGGTAAACAACACAAGGGAAACCTACACCGTGTTAATATCCAGTATACCTGATTATACTGTGTGTAGTGTCTCAAACTGCAGCTCTTTACACTGGTTTTAAATAATTATACATGTGTATATATATATATATATATATATATATATATATATATATATATATATATATATATATATATATATATATCATATAATATCTTACATTTTCAGTGCAATCAAAGTATGTGATATTTTTCAGATCACATACTTTACGAATTTGATAACATTGCAAATTAGATGTAAATTAGTCGAGGTCTTGGCACAAGGTTTATTGACATTTAAGCAAACGTACTTGGGTGACACTCCATGATTGACGTATGCATTCATAGTTATCAAATAAAAACATTTCAATGGCAATTTGATACTGAAAGCTGTCCAGCGTTCAGAAAACAAAAAACGTTAGGCATAACTTTATTTTGATTTAAGGACATCCAAAATGACGTCATTCGAGTTTGACTGCGCCACATATTCTTACGTCATTTGAATATCTAGTAATGGCGACTGGAATTAAAGTTGCCTGTACAGTTTACAAAAACACGTTGTATTAAGCTTGAGGTTATATGATAAAGAGATTATTACCCTCGTGTATTTCGGTAATGTCAATATCATATATTAGGAATAAAAATAATGTATTATGCTCGCCAGAGGCTCGCATAATACAATTTTTATTCCTAATATATGATATTGACGATACCGAAAAACACTCTGGTAATAACCTCTATATATTATATTATATTATATAACATTTAATGAAATATCTTAAAATATCAGAGAAATAAAAGTGTTATCAGTCACTCAGTGACGATAACACATTTTAGAGTGAAAAGTACACTATTTTACTCTAAAATGTGTTATCGTCACTGTCGAAAGTGTTATCTTCACTGTAAGAAAGCCGGAACTATTTTGATGCTGGCATTTTAAAAATAAAGGTAAATTTCCAAAAGTTATATAATAAATAGAAAATTTCATGTTTTTTGTCAAATATGATTTATATCTCATCTTGTGAAGTTTGCAATCATATCACATCGCAAGTGCGACTCGTGAGATATGATTGCAAAGTGCACTCAATGAGATATATATCATATTTGACAAAAACATGCAATATTCTCTATATATTTAATTTTTAATGTAAATAATAATATTGATATACTAACCTTTGTTTGACACCCACTAGCCGATATATATTCTTGTGTTGGTGGGTCATTAAACATTAATTAATTTATTCATTTATTTATTCGTTCGTTCATTCATTCGGTCGTTCATTCGTTTCATTCATTCATTCATTCATTCATTCATTTTAATACATATATTTGTTTCGTACATACGGAATAATTGGAATATAAAAATCAAGTTTGGGCTGTACAGAAATTAGGAATGAATGAATGAATGGATGAATGCATAAATGAATGAATGAATGCATGAATGAATGTTTACCGACACACCAGCACTAAAATACACCTCGGCTATTGGATGTGAGAAAAGGTAACGTGATAGGATTATATTAAAAATCTAAATTATATCATGTCAAAAAAAAAAAAAAATAATAATAATAATAATAACAAAAATAACAAAAAACCTCACAAAAAAACCCACCAAAATAAAAAACAGAGAGAGTAATGAGCTGTTGGTAAAAGCGCAATACAATACGAATATCAAGGTAACGCTAGCCGAAGGAAGACATTTTTATTTTGGTTCAAAGGGTTTGGCCCGAGGTTAAGATGTTGCTCACTAAAAGAAACTTATATTTATTAAATATATTTTTCGGAAAAACATAACATTATTAGAGGTTGTGTATTAAATGCGTTGCTGGGTCCCGTTCCACATAGTAAGATGATAAGAAATATTTAAAAACACAATGTTTCAATCGGCACAATTCGAAGCTACTGCACCGATGGAGTGTAATCATCTGAAGCCGACGAGAAATGATATATTTGGCAACAGAAATATTTTGCAATCATTTAATTAATTTTAAAGTTTTAAAACCACTTTGATTTCTATACAACGTTTAAATATATACTTATCTTGATATTTGTATTGCATTAAACTTTTCCTCACAGCTCTTTACACTGTGGTTTTACATAATTATATAAATAATATTTCCATGTACTTTTCTGACACCCGATAGCTAATGTGTATGTTTGTGTTGGGGTGTCGTTCAACATCAATTCATTCCGTGAGCCTACTGTTATGTGATATATAAATATGAACAACAAAACATTATTCTCATATCAGAATCGTATCTCTATACAATACAGAGTCGAAAGAATGTTATTGCTTCCACTGTCAGGTGTTGGTCCTGCATTCTGCACCGCCTATAGTAGGACTTCCTCTCCCAGACTAGCTAAGAGACCCCAAGCCTGTACGCTCAATGGCATATATACACAGTTGTCATAGCATGTACTCATGAATCACTGTAAACAAAAACAGTGATGATACCAGGTGTTCGCGAAAGGTGAGCATATCCTGTCCCACCTATGGCACCCGCCATGAGCTCACCCTACATCCACCAAGTCCGAAGCATTGTTGAAATGTATAGGATTTTCACCAAATAGGAACGACAAAACAGTGATACATGGTCAGGGCCGTATCTCTGCACAATGCAGAATCCAATGGGCATTTTTAAAAATAGTGGCTGATTCTGTGAATCTCTACTTAGTTGCTCGTCTTTAGGACAGCCACTCCCGAGGGAAAAAAGATAAAGGGGCATGTACAAGGTTAAACTTGGGTATTGCATCATACATTTTTAGTCAGTAATTCGTTATATCGTGAAATGGTCTCAAGAAAAATATAAAGTTGTTCTTTGAGGATACTCGAGCAAAATTCTATATTTAACCACAAGACCGCATCAATCGCTTTATAACATTTTGCATGTGCTGTGTGCGACTTTTAATCTCAGTTAAATCTTTAAGAAAAAAGAACGAAAAAGAAAAGAAAAAATCACAGACTGTTATGACTCATTAATTCAGTTTGTGTGATATTTCCCCATATGACATTTTGACTTCCATCCAATAACTATTTCTCCTCAAAGCCATTGCACCACGACTGGTATATCAAATGTCGTGGTATGTGTTATCCTGTCTGTGGGATGGTGTATATACATGATATCTTGATACTAATGGAAAACTATAGCGGGTTTTCTCACTGTGTCAAAAATGACCATATGTTTGACATCCAATAGCCGATGGTTAACAAATCAATGTGCTCTAGTGGTGTCGTTAAACAAGACAAACTTTCTTCTTTTGTTTTCCATCAGGTCAGGTCAGAGTTTAACGTGCACATTCAGAGCAAGCTGTTGTAGCGCACGCCTGTCCTGGGCACAGGTGTACGCCTCGGCCGGCTCCTCCGTCCAGGTCAGGAAAGGGTGGGGTGGGTTGGAGGGGGGGGGGAGCGCCTGCATTGGCAGGTGCAATGGAGCACCAGCAGTCTGACAGGGGCCAATAACAAAAGGTTTTATTGCACGAGTATGACAAACAATATAGCGCTCCAATCAGAGATCAGCTTATTGGTTCAAAATCTTGGGCATGCGTAGTGACGAGAAAGATGTTTACACGATAATCGAAGACATTTTATTGGTGTGAAGAATGGTGGCACAAACTCAGCGCGTGACACTGCAGACAATTCCGTGACATTGTAGGAGAAATATTACTGGTTACAGAGACAGAGATTCTTGACATTCTGACCTCAAATCGTCTTCATATGACGATGTTCATCGCAACAACGCGACAAGTGATACGAGGCCAACGGATGACGAATACCATTACCGATAACAAATTCATTCGGAACACCTCGGCCGATTATGATTTTTTGTTTTACTCTCTCTCTCTCTCTCTCTCTCTCTCTCTCTCTCTCTCTCTCTCTCTCTCGATCGATCGAAATATTATGTTTAAAATAACAATAATAATAATAATAATCATAAGTGAATACTGCTGTTCTTTTTGTATATTGACATGTTTAACTAATTGCACATAACAAAATATAAAATTTCGGTTTACGCCACGCCAAACTGGAATTATTGATTTTAAAAAAAGAGTAAAAACTATAATAATAATTTTAAAATCCGTACAAAAACAAAAAAAGGAAAGAAAGAAAGAAACATCAAATGGAGGTTGTTACGAAGTGTAGGTGGCGAATTTGTTCTTTTGTTTGGAAGAATGTCGTAAGAGTTAATCTCTCATGACCAGGCAAGAAATTAAACACTGCATTTCAGTTTTAAACAATACAAGGGATTATCGTTTATACGCACTGGGCTTAAACCTGAGTTCTTACCCTGCCTGAAGAAAAAATATTCTATTCAAATTTAAGCTCTGGGCGTCGAATAAAAAATAATACTCTGATGTTTAACATTTTTAAAATCTGCAGATTTGACATGCTCCACGTGTTACGCAAGGGAGGTCATATGGGGAGGCAACTCAAACAATTTTCTGGATTTAATCCCATGAGCTTGACAATGAAATTGGATTATTTTTTGTAATCCCAGTGGCTAAACGAACAGATGGTCTTAACAAATTCCAGTGCATATGTCAATGTTTACACGTATCTTCTGTTTGGTGACTATGTTGAAAAGAAAAAAGAAATAAATTAGTTTAAGACTTGTGTGAGCCATAGCCCAATCCACATTGTATCATCAATGCGTACCTTGTATTGGAAGGGATAGGAAAATAACCCAGTGGTAAAGCGCTCGCTTGATGCGGGGTCGGTCTAGGACCAGAAACACGTTTAATATACAGCAACTAATATTTTACGCAGAAAAATATAATTTGATATGTAATTACAATCGTTAAAAAGTCTCTGTTAGTCGATAACATCTTAAAAAATGCAACAAACTCAGGAATGTCCCTTTAATGACACCCATAGACTAACGCTCTCTCTCTCTCTCTCTCTCTCTCTCTCTCTCTCTCTCTCTCTCTCTCTCTCTCTCTCTCTCTCTCTCTCTCTGTGTCTCTCTCTGTCTGGGAGGCGGGACTTGGCTAATGGTAAAGCGATCGCTTGATGCGCAGTCGGTTTCGGATCGACCCCCCCCCCCCCCCCCACACACACACACACACCTCCCTCAGTGGACCCAATGGGTTATTTATCGTACAGCCAGTGCACCACGACTGGTATGTGCTTTCCTCAAACATTTAGCGGGTTTCCTCTCTAATACTATATGTCAAAATTACCAAATATTTGACATCTAATAGCCGATGATAAATAAATAAATGAGCTCTAGTAGCGTGGTTAAAAAAAAACTTAACTTTCACTCATTTAAGTCGGCCGGTAAAACGCTCGCCTGAAGTGCTTTTGTCAAACAAACTCACGACAGTGTGTTTTTCCGTCCCAACTAGAGTCCCACGACTGAAGTATCAAAGGCCGTGATATGTGCTGTCCTGTGTAGGAAAGTGCATATTGATACCCTTGCTGCTAATATAAATGTAGCGGGTTTTCACTGAAAGTAGTGTCAGAATTAACAAATGGTAGACATCCAATAGCTCATAATTAATTAATCAATGTGCTCTAGTGGTGTCGTTAAAACATTCTCTTCCCCTCTGTCTCTTGTGTTCAGATATTAAAAGATCTTCATTTCCTTTGGGGGGGTTTTTCATCAAAAGGAACATCTTTATTCCAAAAAAATTAGCGATAAATACGGGTTAATCTACTAGCCGGTAACACATCAACACCATATAAAAAATCAATTTAAGTGTGAAGGTTTCCCCAGTGTTAGCTGTTCATCATCAATTCATTTATATACTCGGAGCCGGTTTAAAGGGACATTCCCGAGTTTGCTGCATTGTAAGATTTTTCTGACTAATAAAATATTTCTACGATTAAACTTACAAATTAAATACATTTTCTTGTTTAGAACATCAGTGTCTGTATTAGAACGATCAGAAACACGTTTAATATACAGCCGCTAATATTTTATGCAGAAAAATATATTTGATATGTAATTACAATCGTTAAAAAGTCTCTGTTAGTCGATAACATCTTAAAAATTGAAGCAAACTCAGGAATGTCCCTTTAAGGATATGCCGGGCCTGTAGCACAAATATCAGCGGGTCCTCCTTCCCAGGATATACATTTTGCAACCCACTCGAGGAGAGGGGGAAAATTACTTGGGGGGGGGGGGGGGGGGGGAATAAATGTATACATTACCGTGGGGTCCCCTGAAGCGCGGGGACCGTAGTACGTGCTACGTGTGCTACTAGGACAAAACGGCTTTTTTGTTGACACCTTGTAGCCGATGTGTATTGGTGTGTCGAAGTGTCGTTCAATATACATTCTCTCATTCCAAATCTCACAGTCGCTTCAGGTTATTTGATTCTTTCTTTCACACACCTTGATGTCTCACTTACATACACCATGTTCACACATTTACAGTTTATGCCACATTATATATACCACATTTCAAATTTTGCTTTCATAACTCCCATTTGTCACATTTATTATCGTCCAATTGAATTCACCAACCAATTCTCTTTCCAACATGTTACAGATGTTACAACCATCCATACTTCTCGCTATTTTGCATGCATCTGAATCTTTCATTAACCTACTTAACTTCGGAGTTCTCGTGAATCAACAAAACTCCCAAGTTGAATGAATTAATAAATGTTTAACGACACACCAGGACGAAAAAGGACATCGGCTATTTGGTGTCAAACAATGGTAAATGCAGAAATTAAAGTGTCCCAAGTTGAAAACTCTCCAAAATGCAATCACTGGTGGTTCTTTACAACTTTGCAGATGCTCTGATCTATAATGTAATATATTCAATATGCGTTCTCACCACACCTGAAACGTTTGGTAATCGTTTCATATATGTTATCGGGGTGGTTTCAATAAAACAAAAAGTAATGAGGGGGAACTAAAGAAAAATGATCACTTGGACCAACTCGTAAAAAGGGCTTCCAATGTTGTTGTTTTTTCTGGCTTTAACAAAAGAAGCACTTGAACATATTTGGGGGAATAGATTCCCTGGTCCTACTCATTCTTTGGAACCCTTCTATTGACTCTCCTCTCTTAGTAACCATGATAACTGCTTCATGTCTGCTTGTGCGGCCTCTACGTCTAAACTGTGATTTTAGCACCTGCCTTCGCCGTTTGTCAAAAGTTAGTTTGTTTTGTTTAATGACATCACTAGATCAAATTGACTTATGAATCATCGGCTATTGGACGTTAAACGTTTTGTAATTCTGTCATATAGTCTTAGAGAGGAATCCCGCTACATTTCTTTGATAACCAGTCGTGGTGCATTGGCTGGAACGATCGTCGTCTTGTCTGATACCCAAGACTATACAATATTGCTTTCTTCTTTTTTTCTGCTTCTTCTTTTTTTTTAAATATTTATTTCATGAATTACCACACGTCCCCCCCCCCCCCCCCCTCCCCTCGCTACAATGTCAGCAGTTGAGGGCACTGTGACCTGGTGAGCTGCTACTTTCTATAGCGCTACCTGCAAACAGCAACGTCAACTTCTGAAGAACCTCCACATAAATATCCAGAATACCATCTGTGATATTTGTATTTGCCGTGGATTTATACACTGTATTCTGTTTATAGTATTATTATGAGTCATACATTCTTTCATTCATTCATCTACCTTTTCACACCCAACTGCTAGTGTCTTTCTGTACCTTCTCGTGCCTGGGGTGTCACTAAACATTTCTTTCTTTTTTCCATTCTTCACATGTCTACATTCTTTTGGGGTTAAATCTTAGTGTTTACGTCTTTACCATAAAGCGCACGAGGCCGGCGGGAGGACTGCCCGCTCACTCTACCCCCCCCCCCCCCCCCCCACCTCCTCCCCAAGTGTTGGAGCACAACCTCAAATTCGGGCAAATATTATACACATATTCTGGCAAAATGTGCTAACCTGAGACATTTTTAGCATGTATTTCCATAATTCTACCCTCAAAATTAGTTGTGGTCCACGTAAAAATATAGCTTTTTGGTAGTAATGCTAACATGAATAAATGTTATCCAGATTCGGACATTTTCGTTTAATTGCCCCCCCCCCCCCCCTCCCCCCCTACAAAAATGGAAGGCCGTACGACTAGTCTTCACTGTATGAAACATAGCCCAAGTACTCCAGACTGGAAGACAACAAGACGGACTTACAATTGAAAACATATTTTATTGCATAAACAAGAAAAGCATTGGCTACAAGTTTGCCAACTTACTAGGACCTCTCCTATATACATACAATATAATGTAATGGCGACAATTACATAATTATAATAGAAAAGTAATGTGTGTGTATGTATATATATATATATATATATATATATGTGTGTGTGTGTGTGTGTGTGTGTGTGTGTGTGTGTGTGTGTGTGTGTGTACATATAAAATTTATTTCGATAACTATCAAATTTAGAGAAAGAGGGTATTATATACAACAGTAGTTTTAAAAGAAAATAGAGATACACAAAAAGAAACAAAGAAGTACATGTGCAGTCAAACCATTAGACTATTTTCATAAAAATAATGTGTTTGTTTAATACAATTTTGAACACAGATAAACAAAAGATCTTATAGAGGAGGTATTTCACCTGTATGAAAGCACTTGTAAATTTACTGGGAGCGGGCTTTAGCTCAGTCGGTGGAATGCTCGCTAGAGGTGCTTGCGTCGCAGGATCGAACCACCTCGATGGATCCATTCAGCTGATCGTTTTTTTCTTGTTCCAACCAGTGCACCACAATAGGACAAAGAAAGAAGTGTTTTATTTAACGACGCACTCAACACATTTTATTTACGGTTATATGGCGTCAGACATATGGTTAAGGACCACACAGATTTGTTTAGAGGAAACGCGCTGTCGCCACATAGGCTACTCTTTTACGACAGGCAGCAAGGGATCTTTTATTTGCGCTTACCACAGGCAGGATAGCACAAACCATGGCCTTTGTTGAACCAGTTATGGATCACTGGTCGGTGCAAGTGGTTTACACCTACCCACTGAGCCTTGCGGAGCACTCACTCAGGGTCTGCAGTCGGTATCTGGATTAAAAATCCCATGCCTCGACTGGGATCCGAACCCAATACCTACCAGCCTGTTGACCGATGGCCTAACCACTACGCCACCGAGGCCGGTCACAATAGGACAAAGGCTGTGGTATGTGCTATCTTGTCTGTGAGAAAGTGCATATAAAAGATCCCTTGCTGCATTAAATAAAAATGTAGCGGGTTTCCTCTGATGACGAGTCAGAATTACTACTACTACTACTACTACTACTACTAATAATAGATTTTTATTTCAGATCAGAGATCCATAGAACATATTAAATGTTTGACATCCAATAGACGATGATTAATTAATCAATGTGCTCCAGTGGTGTCGTTAAACAAAAACAAAGAACCTGCCTCTGTTGCTCATATTTTATGTTTTACATTGAAAGAAATAGTTTCTTCTTTTTCTGTAGAATATCCAGTTACACGAAGGATCTGTACGATTCTGTAGTGAGCGCACATTTGTAAAGATCTGCATTCAAGGCACTATTTCAGCTTGTGCACCACGACTGGTATATCAAAGGCCGTGGTATGTGCTCTCCTGTCTGGGATGGTGCATATAAAAGATCCCTTTTTACTAATGGAAACATATAGCGGGTTTTCTCTCAATGACTGTGTCAAAATTACCATATGTTTGACATTCAATAGCCGATGATTAATAAATCAATGTGCTCAAGTGGTGTCGTTAAACAAAACAAACGTCTTCAAGGCACTATACCCATGTCGTAATCTTGTGTGTAATATATTTGATCTTCGTTTCCCACGCCAAAAGTATAATTTACATTTGGTGTTTCTGGGGTTTATTAAAGGAATGAATGTTTAACGACACCCCAGCACGAAAAATACATCGGCTATTGGGTGTCAAACTATGGTAATGCAAACAAATAAAGTGATGATCAACATCAATATAAAAATTCAAGATTTAAATAAAAACAGTGTAAAGAACTGTGCAAAAATACAAACATCACAGATAGATACTGACCGGCCTCGATGGCGCAGTGGTTAAGCCATCGGACTACAGGCTGGTAGGTACTGGGTTCGCAGCCCGGTACTGGCTCCAACCCAGAGCGAGTTCTTAAGGGCTCAGTGGGTAGGTGTAAGGCCACTACACCCTTTTCTCTCTCACTAACCACTAACCAACTAACAACTAACCCACTGTCCTGGACAGACAGCCCAGATAGCTGAGATGTGTGCCCAGGACAGCGTGCTTGAACCTTAACTGGATATAAGCACGAAAATAAGATGAAATGATAGATACTGACTTTTACTCAAAATTTCAATTTGTACTGTATTTGGCCATTCTCAAAGAGAATGTTACACCCCTGCACCACGGTGAGGTTTACAGCACGCACTGGGGTTTATTAAAGGATGATATAATTTCAGAGTTTTTAATTACTGGATTTAAATTAGGGTTGGGTACCGTAACAAAAAAAAAAGTTTTTTTGTAACGTACCACGGTATACCACAGTAATGACATCATACTAATCACTGCGATTCAGTTTTACAATAATTGCTCAACATACAATGTCATTTATGTGCCTTTGAACTTAGGGGTCAAACATACATGACATACTACAATGATATACCTACTAGTAGAGATTTTGACTGATTCAGTTTACACTCTATTTCCTCTAAAGTTGAGTAAGCATTAAGCAGGACTAAAAATCTCATTTAGAGAATAGCCAATATTTATAGGTAGAACATAGTTGTAGAGCCTTGTTGTATCTGAAGACCTTATAATGTAAATGAAGTAAACATAACATATGAATGAATTCTGTTGTTATCATTTCAGTGAACTGGAAAAATAATGAAAATGACAGTTTAAACGAATGTATTCTATTATCACCATTTTAATTATACCAGTAGCTATTAACTACCAGTAACTTTTATACAGCTACTTTTATTTCAGGTGATGACCCAGGCAAACAGGTCCCTTTATGTTTTCAGTTTGCTATAATGTATTATTGTCCAAGGTAGTTCAAGTTAAATCGTCTTAACATCAAGTTAGTTTTAAGAATAAACAAACTTCATAAACCTATAAATGTCTGAATAAATCATGTAGTGTGTCAATTTCAGTCATTATTATCTTTATTACTGAATGTATTTTATGTTCTTGTTTACAAACATTTGTGCATTTGTGATTAATATGTGAAATATTTGTTATCGCGAACATAAATATTATCAATGTAATGGTATTTAACGTGAAACATAGGATCATTGTGGTATTAGAGCGGGAATCTTTGTCTGCCCGGTGGTAGGCAAAAATTCTGTGCATTCGTTATCTCTGACTGAAAGAGCGGTTGTAACTGTCCAAATGTCCGCCTAGCACTAGAACAGCAGAGTAGGTCTTCTTAGGCTAACCACTTATGATGGAATTATTAACTTGAGAACAGGTCCAACCAAACCATCACTGCCTACAGAGTGACAATCGGACATTTGGGAAATACGTGTTAAGCTAAGTTTACTAGCACAAGTATTTCAAATCGATTTATAATCATTGTTTTGTGTTTTTAACTAGCTATTACTCCTTACGTTAATATGTTAAAGTTTAAACAGTGTTGCCATGGCATAGCGTTTATGACAAAATAAATAATAATTTAAAAAAAAATTTAGTAATAAAAAATAGTGTTTTACGTAACGCTGTTTAGTACACTCATTTACGTATGTGCACCACGACTGGTATAGCAAAGGTTGTGGTATGTGTTACTATTGAGAAAATGTAGTGGGTTTCCTCTCTAGGACTATATATCAAAATTACCAAAAGTTTGACATTCAGTAGTTCTACTCTATATAAAGATACAAAATGTAACCTGTGCCACCCCACTAGAGGCTCTGCATACGTATCCAACCCTTCAGATATCGTGCCATATCCACAGACCCAACGGGCCATATATATATATATATATATATATATATATATATATATATATATATATATATATATATATATATATATATATATATATATAGGCTATGTGCTATGGGACTGTATCTTTAATCTATTTGGCAATACATCCATGTTTATAGAAGAGAAACAATTTAGAATCAAAATAGCCACACTGGCAGTATTTTATTTTATGAATAAAAATTAGATAGTTGAGCTTTCGTGTTTTCTTTTTAAATACGTAACTCCCCTTCTCCTAACTTATATGTATGTTTTACACGGAATACTGTTTATAATTCTTGTGGTATCCAACTCAAGATTATAGCCAGTCACCCAAAACAAAGACAAAGAAAACGTCATTATATGTTATTGGTCTCAAAATACTGGCGTGTGACTGTCTTTCAGACTTTCACAACTGAAAAAAAGCTCTTTCAGTTTCATAAATTCATTGCAACGTGATCAGAGACTTTTGTATGTTTCTCTGCCAGGAGCGGAGGGATGTATCATGTCGGTGCTAATATTATATCAGTAGACATAGCATTAATAAAGTATAATTCCACCACTGAATATGTTTAAAATTAAATCTTAAACTTTGAAAGTTTTAAATAATAATGGTTGTATATATGTGAGAAAAATATGTAATCCTCATCAACACACCCACTTCAGTGAAAAGAACTCAACCACGTGACCTAGATTTTACAACATTATCTTATACGACAAAACGCTAGAAACATGACAAATAAAAAGTAAACCTTGTTGTAGCTAGTAATAACACATAATAATATATTTAGTATCAACAATGCAATATGTTTTGAACAGTAATTCATATTATTTGATCCACTTTTGTAGCTTTACGAGAAGCAGGTCACTATTGAATAGTAGACAGGTCCCCCGAACATGCAAATGACGCTTATTCATATCGCGAGGCATATCTGTTGAACACAATTGGTTGAAAACATTTTTGGTGACTAAATATCGACATTAAAAAACTTTCTCGATTTTTTTCGCCAAATCAAAAATTCGTTTTGCCAATTTGCGACTTTAACGAACAATAGGGCGAGACCTGCAAATGTCCAATATCGCACGTGTGTTAGTGGCAACGTTTTGAGATTCTAGATACTTTGGTAAATTCCGTTATTTTTTCAAAGATTTGTTAATAGAACACAAACAATCATTAACATTGGATGCTTTTTAAATAATTTTTCGAAATTATGTATTTTGTTTCATGACACTGATAATTTATTTCTCGGAAATGTCCGTAAAGTTATCGTCCACGGAAAGTCCCGAAGTATACCGGTACAGTACAAAACGTACCGGTACGTACCACGACAGAAAAAAATACTGGTATACCGGTAATACCGCAAACCTCTAATTAAAATTATTTCAAATATCAATTGTTGAATAAATAAATAAATATATTATAACTGTCCAAATGTCCGCCTTGCTCTCTTACAGTCAGTGTACTCGGGCTATACAAAACAATGGATCACAATCGCTATTACAAAGAACGTTCATGCCCTCATTTCCGTGTGAGCAAACAGTATGACTAGCCTTTAACATTGACACCCCTCATACGTGACACAGGAGCTGTTCCCAGGAATCGCAATTTTAAAATAATTTCACAATTTCCACGTTTAATGTCAGCGAAAGGAAAGCTATTTTTATTCACAGCGTTAACATGAAAGAGATTGTATTGTTCTTTTATTTCAGTTATTTGGAATTGTTGAATAACCAACACAGAGCTCTGTTCGTTGATAAATATCACTTGAAAATATTCATCTTTACTTCGAAATTTCGCACTTTTAAGTGTTGAACGTTTTTTCTGTTTGAACAGAAATATTGGGCAAGTTCAAGGTACGCGACCACAAACACAAGCTCGCTTAAAAATACTAGTTCAAAATAACAACGTTGATTTTTTTTTTTTTTCTTCTTATCGTAGAAAGAAAAGGGACGTAGCTGCCTTGCTATGAGAGGAGTGGGAAACCCGTTGAATCTCCTTCGTGATGGGGACTGGGGCTTGTAACCGTTCCCCATGAACGAGGAATTCCCAGTAAGCGCGAGTCATAAGCTCGCGTTGATTACGTCCCTGCCCTTTGTACACACGGGACGAGACGTAGCTCAGTGGTAAAGCGCTCGCTTAATGCGCGGTCGGTTTGGGATCGATCCCCGTCAGTGGGCTCATTGGCTATTTTTCGCTCCACCCAGTGCACCACGACTCGTATATCAAAGGCCGTGGTATGTGCTATCCTGTCAATGAGATGGTGCATATAAAAGATCCCATGCTGCTAATCGGAAAGAGTAGCCCACTGCGTGGTGGCAGCGGGTTTCCTCCCTCAATATCTGTGTGGTCCTTAACTATATGTCCGACGTAATAAAGTAAATGAATGTGTAAAATGTGTATAGGCGGTGGAGGCACGACTCAAGACTAATTAATCCTTCCTTTGCCGCATGTAAAACTGCTAGTCTCCCAGGACTGTCTTGACAGATTCTTGTTCCAGTTATCTTGCAACGTCAAAAGATACATTGATTGATATGATTTTTAAAATAACTATATGGGACACTTAACACTGACAAGCTCGCTCCAGCGTTGTATGTATGCTAAAGGGCAAACGTTATTGTGACACACAAAAGACAAAGATAACTGATGATAAGTTTTTACTGCCGTGTATGAAACGTTATAACATGGAAAGAGAAATGTCCGAAGATATGAAATTGACGTCATGCTGCGAGGTCCCAGATTCAAACATCCCTATGACTCGTCATCTGTTATTTTCACTGAGGCATGACGAAATTGCATCCGGTGTTTTTCTAACTTGTGGACTTCTAAAGGCTGCACAGAGTGGCAATGATTTGCGACTGAATGCCTGGCCTTTTATGGTAAACAATGGGCAGCATTTCACCCGAATAGTCCATATTTCTTGCACAAAGCATGCAATCGCTGCAACAACTGCTTGGTTGTATTTCTTTGAGCTGTTTCATGCACATTTGATCTGGTTTACATCCATAAATCCATTCACAAATTTATTACTCCAAACAATCCACGTCACAATAACTTTCGCCTTTGAGTATATTGAGGTCTCCCAGACGATCTAACACTATTAGAGGACAGCAGTCCACACGTAGAGGACCCTTCTATAAAGACTATAGGAAGGAAGGAAATGTTTTATTTAACGACGCACCCAACACATCCTATTTACGGTTATATGGCTAAGGACCACACAGATACTGATAGAGGAAACCCGCTGTCGCCACTTCATGGGTACTCTTTTCAATGAGTAGCAAGGGATATTTTATACGCACCATCCCACATACCACGGCCTTTGATATACCAGTCGTGGTGCAATGGGCCCACCGACGGGGATCGACCGCACATCAAGCGAACGCTCTACCACTGGGCTACGTCCAGCCCCATAAAGACTATAGATACTAGTGTTTAAAGTATTTCTACTTGACAGGGAGCAGCTAAGCCCTTTTCTAGCCAATGTAATAAGGAATATATGTTGTATTTTATACACAGTAAACAAACTGAATACTTGTTAAGTTATTAAACCATTCTCGAAAACATTAAAATCACGTGTAGTGTGAATCGTGAATCACGAATGGAAGGAATGAAATGCGTTATTTAACGACGCACTCAAAACATTTTATTTACGGTTATATGGCGTCGGGGAATCACGAATGCGTTGCTTGGTCTAGCCATAATTGCTGAATTTTAACTGGATGGTCTACGATTAGTGCCAATGGAATGGCGCGACGTTTCTCAATGCAATGAATGAATGAATGAATGAATGAATGTTTAACGACACCCCAGCACGAAAAATACATCGGCTATTGGGTGTCAAACTATGGTAATGCAAACAAATAAAATGATGATCAACATCAATATAAAAATTCAAGATTTAAATAAAAACAGTGTAAAGAACTGTGCAAAAATACAAATATCACAGATAGATACTGACTTTTGCTCAAAATTTCTATTGTATCTCGAAGAAAACAAGGGGATTTGTTCTGTATTGGCCATTCTCAAAGAGAATGTTACACCCCTGCACCACGGTGAGGTTACAGCAAGCTCAAGGGCGACTTTTCTCAAGTCAGCTGATCAACTATTTCAGAGTAGAGCCTTCGATACATGTCTTTTGGTGTTGTATTATGGTGAGTAGATTCTAATTGAAGACATCGGGTTAAGACGAGCGTGTGCTTCTCATCCCAGAGTGATTAAAATTGTTCTTCTGTTCTTTCTTCCCTCGAGGAGTTGTGGTTGAAGACATCGGGTTAAGACGAGCGTGTGCTTCTCATCCCAGAGTGATTAAAATTGTTCCTCTGTTCTTTCTTCCCTCGAGTTGTGGTTGAAGACATCGGGTTAAGATGAGCGTGTGCTTCTCATCCCAGAGTGATTAAAATTGTTCTTCTGTTCTTTCTTCCCTCGAGTTGTGGTTGAAGACATCGGGTTAAGACGAGCGTGTGCTTCTCATCCCAGAGTGATTAAAATTCTTCTTCTGTTCTTTCTTCCCTCGAGTTGTGGTTGAAGACATCGGGTTAAGACGAGCGTGTGCTTCTCATCCCAGAGTGATTAAAATTCTTCTGTTCTTTCTTCCCTCGAGTTGTGGTTGAAGACATCGGGTTAAGACGAGCGTGTGCTTCTCATCCCAGAGTGATTAAAATTCTTCTGTTCTTTCTTCCCTCGAGTTGTGGTTGAAGACATCGGGTTAAGACGAGCGTGTGCTTCTCATCCCAGAGTGATTAAAATTCTTCTTCTGTTCTTTCTTCCCTCGAGTTGTGGTTGAAGACATCGGGTTAAGACGAGCGTGTGCTTCTCATCCCAGAGTGATTAAAATTCTTCTTCTGTTCTTTCTTCCCTCGAGTTGTGGTTGAAGACATCGGCTTAAGACGAGCGTGTGCTTCTCATCCCAGAGTGATTAAAATTCTTCTTCTGTTCTTTCTTCCCTCGAGTTGTGGTTGAAGACATCGGGTTAAGACGAGCGTGTGCTTCTCATCCCAGAGTGATTAAAATTCTTCTTCTGTTCTTTCTTCCCTCGAGTTGTGGTTGAAGACATCGGGTTAAGACGAGCGTGTGCTGTTGAAGACATCGGGTTAAGACGAGCGTGTGCTTCTCATCCCAGAGTGATTAAAATTCTTCTTCTGTTCTTTCTTCCCTCGAGTTGTGGTTGAAGACATCGGGTTAAGACGAGCGTGTGCTTCTCATCCCAGAGTGATTAAAATTCTTCTGTTCTTTCTTCCCTCGAGTTGTGGTTGAAGACATCGGTTAAGACGAGCGTGTGCTTCTCATCCCAGAGTGATTAAAATTCTTCTTCTGTTCTTTCTTCCCTCGAGTTGTGGTTGAAGACATCGGGTTAAGACGAGCGTGTGCTTCTCATCCCAGAGTGATTAAAATTCTTCTTCTGTTCTTTCTTCCCTCGAGTTGTGGTTGAAGACATCGGGTTAAGACGAGCGTGTGCTTCTCATCCCAGAGTGATTAAAATTCTTCTTCTGTTCTTTCTTCCCTCGAGTTGTGGTTGAAGACATCGGGTTAAGACGAGCGTGTGCTTCTCATCCCAGAGTGATTAAAATTCTTCTGTTCTTTCTTCCCTCGAGTTGTGGTTGAAGACATCGGGTTAAGACGAGCGTGTGCTTCTCATCCCAGAGTGATTAAAATTCTTCTGTTCTTTCTTCCCTCGAGTTGTGGTTGAAGACATCGGGTTAAGACGAGCGTGTGCTTCTCATCCCAGAGTGATTAAAATTCTTCTTCTGTTCTTTCTTCCCTCGAGTTGTGGTTGAAGACATCGGGTTAAGACGAGCGTGTGCTTCTCATCCCAGAGTGATTAAAATTCTTCTGTTCTTTCTTCCCTCGAGTTGTGGTTGAAGACATCGGGTTAAGACGAGCGTGTGCTTCTCATCCCAGAGTGATTAAAATTCTTCTTCTGTTCTTTCTTCCCTCGAGTTGTGGTTGAAGACATCGGGTTAAGACGAGCGTGTGCTTCTCATCCCAGAGTGATTAAAATTCTTCTTCTGTTCTTTCTTCCCTCGAGTTGTGGTTGAAGACATCGGGTTAAGACGAGCGTGTGCTTCTCATCCCAGAGTGATTAAAATTCTTCTTCTGTTCTTTCTTCCCTCGAGTTGTGGTTGAAGACATCGGGTTAAGACGAGCGTGTGCTTCTCATCCCAGAGTGATTAAAATTGTTCCTCTGTTCTTTCTTCCCTCGAGTTGTGGTTGAAGACATCGGGTTAAGACGAGCGTGTGCTTCTCATCCCAGAGTGATTAAAATTCTTCTTCTGTTCTTTCCTCCCTCGAGTTGTGGTTGAAGACATCGGGTTAAGACGAGCGTGTGCTTCTCATCCCAGAGTGATTAAAATTGTTCTTCTGTTCTTTCTTCCCTCGAGTTGTGCTTGAAGACATCGGGTTAAGACGAGCGTGTGCTTCTCATCCCAGAGTGATTAAAATTGTTCTTCTGTTCTTTCTTCCCTCGAGTTGTGCTTGAAGACATCGGGTTAAGACGAGCGTGTGCTTCTCATCCCAGAGTGATTAAAATTGTTCCTCTGTTCTTTCCTCCCTCGAGTTGTGCTTGAAATATTCTGAGACGGCCCTTGGGCCCTATTATTCATAAAATAATAACAATAATAATATGGATAATAAAGAAATATTACACTCGCGTGTGAGTCGTACTGATTTTATGAAACTCGCAGGATTCATGTATTACCCTCGCTCTCGCTCGTGCAATACAAAAATCCTGACACTCGTTTCGTAAAATCAGTACGACTCACAAGCTCGTATAATAAATCGAGTCTATGCATTGGACCCACACCTCTCTTGGTCGGAGGTTGGAATACGGCTCCATAAGAACATGACAAACACATTCATCTCCCTCTTCATTTATTTTAAAGAAGATCCGTCTCAGTGTGAATATTGCCCGTGTACACTGACTGTGCGCCACATTTTGATGGAGTGTGATCGCCTCAAGCCGACTAGAAACGATAAATTTGGCAACAGAAATGTTTTGGAATCTTTTCAATTCCATCCAGAATTAATTTTAAAGTTTTAAAAACATTTTGATTTATATACAATTGTCTTTAATGTACTTACCTTGATATTCGTACTGTCTTTTCCCCACAGCTCTTTAAACTGTGGTTTTACATAATTGTATGTTTTCATATACTTAGTGACACCCAATAGTCGATCTGTATTTTGCGCTGGGGTGTCGTTAAACAGTCATTAATTCATTCTTACCACCTATGGAAGCTGCGTAGAGTATCTTTTTCAGTTTCTTGGGAGAACATGGACGTTTTTGCTTTTCTGCCTGTACCGCATTGTTTTTTTGTATGTCCGTTAAGATTGCAGCCGTACTTTTACGACTTGATTTCTTCACACCTTTTCCAGCTGAAGCGTTCAGTAGTGGTCTCATATCTTCTAGTAATGTTACAGTTTCATTTGAAATGGAGTTAAAGAGACATTCCCGAGTTTGCTGCATTGTAAGATGTTTCCGACTATTAGATATTTCTACGATTAAACTTACATGTTAAATATATTTTCTTGTTTAGAATATCAGTGTCTGTATATTCAAAAATATATTTGATATGTAATTACAATCAATAAAAGTCTCTGTTAGGCGATAACATGTTTAAAAGTGCAGCAAACTCAGGAATGTCCCTTTAAGAGGCGGCTTATGTTGTGTGACATCAGAAGCAGCTCAGGCTTCCTCCGTAATAGAGCCATGACCACTGTTGCTGGTTGATGTGTTGAGTCCATCGTCAGTAACCATAGCAGATGCATCGTCAGTAACCATAGCATATGCATCGTCAGTAACCATAGCATATGCATCATCAGTAACCATAGTAGATGCATCGTCAGTAACCATAGCAGATGCATCGTCAGTAACCATAGTAGATGCATCGTCAGTAACCATAGCAGATGCATCGTCAGTAACCATAGCAGATGCATCGTCAGTAACCATAGCAGATGCATCATCAGTAACCATAGTAGATGCATCGTCAGTAACCATAGTAGATGCATCGTCAGTAACCATAGTAGATGCATCGTCAGTAACCATAGCAGATGCATCGTCAGTAACCATAGCAGATGCATCATCAGTAACCATAGCAGATGCATCATCAGTAACCATAGCAGATGCATCATCAGTAACCATAGTAGATGCATCATCAGTAACCATAGCAGATGCATCGTCAGTAACCATAGCATATGCATCATCAGTGTTTGAAGATAGTGTATTAGGTACAGGTATAGATTCGAGGACTGCAGGCACGGGGCGGTCGGTCACATACCCTGGAGAAAATTCAGAATATGGAAACACATCTCAGTTGTATGGGAATATACCGGCTACTTTAAACCCTTTAATCTAGCCTTAATATTGTTTGCTGTTGCAGCAAGAGGATAAGCTGTTGCCACTATACCAGATATGTCGAATACAGCAGAATCTCGTTGGGTCGACCTCAGAAGGGTCGATCACACCGCAACGCTCGAACCAAAAACGAAGTCCCGAGTTTTTTGCTCGGTAAACCCGTATATTAACTGATGATGGGTCGAACATATGTGTGTGTATATGTATGTGTGTGTGTGTATATATATATATATATATATATATATATATATATATATATATATATATATATATATATATATATATATATATATGTTCATTGTTTGTCCCGGGTGGCTTAGCATCCAAGCATCATCAGGAGTATTGATATATATTTTTGGTGGTCCATATACTGTGGCTGCAGCCTATGTGGGAAGTGTGGCGAAAACGATAGCATAGACTCATGGTTGTCTCAGGGCAATACAAACACGATTTGATCATTGATCACTTGGAATATTCCATAAAATGTTTCAGGAAATCTAGGACGTTGTCCTCTTCCATCCAGCCTGATGGATTAGCGCTATTTTTCTTTCCAACTGGTCCATTTACTACAAAATGTTCCCGATAATTAACACGAGGAAGTATATAAAATGGAGGAATACTACTGCCTATTGCTGAAACAGCACTCGCAAGCGTACCAAGCGTGCCTCTTTCGCCACATGTAATGGAACCATCGTGTTTGAATACACAGCAGAACACAACGTTGTTTGCTTTTCGGACTGTTGTAACACCCGTTTCACCCATATTCCATACATCACCAGGTCCAAAGTTGTACAGCTTCAAAACATCTGACAGATTATCAAAGAATGCACCAACATTGGTTTTGTTGAAACAGCTTGCTCGTGCCAGGCTTGTTGCCTCAGGTTTGCGGATTGACAGACTTGGATGGCGTTTAAAAAACCCTGTGAACCACTCGGCACTTGCATGCTCCGCATCAGACCAAGTATGGTTGGTTGTCAACTTGATAGCCACTGCTAACTGATAAGCCAGGTTTTTTTTATTCCTTTACGTGCAACACCATGGTAGATATCAAAGGCCTTTTTAATATAGTCAACCAGTTGTTCTTTCAATTCTGAAGTGAATTTCAATCTATTTTGAATGTATCCCAAGTACTGACGATACGGGTAGAACCGTCTCCCTCGATCTCCATAAATAAAATTCCGATAGTTAATCCCTATGACTTTTGCAGTTTCCCTTGTGGACCTTTTGCAGCAAAACATAAAATTCGGGCAAAATGTGCTAAACCAGGGCATAAAATTTGGCACGAGCGATTCTGTCGTTCGTCTGTCGGTTATGCAAAACCAATATCACTAAAGACTAAAACCACACGAACAACATAAAGTAAAAAGTTTGTTTTATTTAACGACGCCGCTAGAGCACATTGATTTTTTATCTTATCATCGGCTATTGGACGTCAAACATATGGTCATTCTGACACTGTTTTTAGAGGAAACCCGCTGTCGCCACATAGGCTACTCTTTTTACGACAGGCAGCAAGGGATCTTTTATTTGCGCTTCCCACAGGCAGGATAGCACAAACCATGGCCTTTGCTGAACCAGTTATGGATCACTGGTCGGTGCAAGTGGTTTACACCTACCCATTGAGTCTTGCGGTGCACTCACTCAGGGTTTGGAGTCGGTATCTCGATTAAAAATCCCATGCCTCGACTGGGATCCGAACCCAGTACCTACCAGCCTGTAGACCGATGGCCTGCCACGATGCACGAACAACATATTGGTTGTTTAAAAAATTCAAATTTTATGCCCAGTAAACAGAACCTTTTACCATGTACTCCAATCATTCTACCCTCAAAAGTAAAAATGCATAGTCATTCTTTTTCGACCCTATATAGCTGTTTGGTAGTAATGCTAATATGAATAAATGTTGTTATCCAGATTCGGGCATTTTCGTTTAATTCGGGCATTGACCCACTCAAGATACTACTCGAAATGGGCGTGTTCGAAACCTTAGTGGTATAGGAGCACGTTAAACTAGTTACCTACCCATAACACATAAGCTATATATATGTTTTTTTTTTTACATCATGATACAATGAATGATACATAATACATTTGCATTACCGGGACAATCAACCCCAGTCATTATGTGGCATTTCATTTCATTTCAACTTATTCTTGTGCTTATATCCAATTAAGGTTCAAGCACGCTGTCCTTCGCACACACCTCAGCTATCTGGGCTGTCTGTCCAGGATAGTGAGTTGGTTGTTAGTTGGTTAGTGGTTAGTGAGAGAGAAGAGGGTGTAGTGGCCTTACACATACCCATTGAGCCCTAAAGAACTCGTTCTGGGTTGGCGCCGGTACCGGGCTGCGAACCCTGTACCTACCAGCGTGTAGTCCGATGGCTTAACCACTGCACCACCGAGGCCGGTATTATGTGACAACCTTCTTCACAACGACACTATGGACACTCGTTACTCATTAGGGAAGTTTGATTGGGTTTGGGGCAGGATTTAGCTCAGTCGGTTCAATGCTGCTCACTTGAAGTGCTTGTGTTGCAGGATCGAATCACGTCGGTGCATCCATTCCACTGACTGGATTTTTTCTCGTTCCAACCAGTGCACATTTACATTTAGACTTTCCTGTCTGTAGAAAAGTGCATATAAAAGATCCCTTGCTGCATTAGGAAAAATGTAGAGGGTTTCCTCTGATGATAATGTGTCATAATTACCAAATGTTTGACATCAAACAGCCGATTATTAATGAATGAATGTGCTCTAGTGGTGTCGTTAAACAAAACAAACTTAACTTTGTCTTGCACAATAAGAAATATACTTCAGTCTCTGTAATACTCCCAAACAAAACATCACTAGTTACGTGTTACGTGTTACTAGTAAGGACTACGTAAGTCATTGTAATAATCCCAAACAAAACTTATTACTAGTAAGGATTACGATATAACGACAAGCAGAACAAAACATTACTTACAGTGTAAAAAGAAAAGTCTTCAAATTATGAAATCTTTTCATTTTCATTTCAACTTATTTGCGTACTTATATCCAATTACGGTTGAAGCATGCTATCGTGGGCACACACCTCGGCTATCTGGGCTGTCTGTCCAGAACAGTGGGTTAGTGAGACAGAATTGGGTGTAGTGGTCTTACACCAACCCATTGAGTCGTTAAAACTCGCTCTGGGTAGGAGCCGGTATCGAACTGCGAACCGTATGCCTACCAGCCTTATGTCCGATGGCTTAATCATGACACCACCGGAGCCGGTAATCTTTTCATTTCAACTTATTTTCGAGCTTATATCCAATTAACGTTCAAGCACGCTGTCATGGGCACATACCTCAGCTATCTAGGCTGTGTGTCCAGGACAGTAAGTTAGGTGTTAATGGTTAGATGATGTAGTGGCCCTACACCTACCCATTGAGTCCTTAAAAATTCGCTCTGGGTTGGAGCCGGTACCGGGCTGCGAACCCTGTACCTACCAGCCTGTAGTTCGATGGCTTAACCACGACACCACCGAGGCCGGTACTTCAAAGTATCAAGTCTGTCTCTATACATTTCATGACGCCATATAACCGTAAATACAATGTGTTGAGTGCGTCGTTAAATAAAAGATTTGTTTCTATACGTCACGTCCAATTGTATATTATGTTGTTTATTTAGAAAGTTATGTGACAACCAACCCGCATCTCTCCAACAGTTAAAAACAATTACATTTAAAATAGTATTCATACATCATGCAAATCTGCCAGAAAGGAGGCCACCATTTAGATCGTCACCTGTCTCTGAACAAAAATCCAATTCCAGTTGTGGAGGAGTCCAATAGGTCAATGTTTAAAAGTTATTGGCAATACTGATTGGGGAGCACATCAAAAGGTTATGCTCCGTTTGTATAGATCTCTTGTGAGATCAACACTTGACTATGGATGCATTGTGTATTGGTCAGCACGCAATTCTATATCCAATCAGGGACTTGGGCTTTGTCCAGATGCGTTTAGAATATTTCCTGTGGATAGCGTGTACGTTCAAACACACGCACCTTTCGGCTTGTCAAGAAAAAAAAGAAAAAAAGAAATGTTTTATTTAACGATGCACTCAACACATTTTAGTTACGGTTATATGGCGTTAGACATATGGTTAAGGACAACACAGATATTGAAAGAGAAACCCGCTGTCGCCACTTCAAGGGCTACTCTTTTCGATTAGCAGCAAGGGATTTTTTATATGCACCATCCCATAAACAGAATAGCACATACCACGGCCTGTGATGTACCAGTCGTGGTGTACTGGCTGGAACGAGAAATAGCCCAATGGGTCCACTGACGGGGATCGATCCTAGACCGACCGCGCATCAAGCGAACGCTTTACCACTGGGCTACGTCCTGCCCCTGGCTTGTCAAGAAGTCACGAACAAGCTTGATTCTGTCAAGCTAGTCCTGAGAGAGTAGTAGTCCGCCATACATACAATATTTGACGCATTCATTTATTTTAAAGAAGGACCATCCTCATCAGTGTGAACATTGTCAAGTGTATACTGACTGTGCGCCACATTTTGGTGAAGTGTAATCAACTGAAGCCAAGACATGATATATTTGGCAATAGAAATATTTTAGAATATTTTAAAGTTTATGAAACATTTTGATTTCTATACAAAGTTTTAAAATATACTTGCATTGATTTTTGTATTGTATCATACATTCCCCACAGTAAATCTAAGTCAAAACAGCAGGTTTTTTTTTTTAATATTTTATTTTATTTTATATAATGTTAAGATGACCCCACTGTATCCAAAATCCGCAAAAATCAGATACCGGGAAAGTTCTAATTAGCATAAATCCAATATGGCCGCCAACACCAACTTCAGCGACTTATATCTCCCAAACGGTTGATTTTAGACCCCATAAATGTATTATAAGTAGATAAAAAATATCATATCGGGGAATCAAAATATCTTGTTAGAAATATACTATGACGTACCTACGACGTCATGACGCAAATATGTTGTATTGCGTCATCTAGACTCAAAAATGGCTAACATTGAAGATAAACGTGTGTAGTTTCCACCAGCTCTTCACTGTTGTTTTATATAATTGTATAAATAGATAATTTCACGAGCTTGTTTACGAAACGAGTGTCAGAATTAGTGTACTGCTCGAGCGAGAATTATTTTATTGCCCGAGCAAGAGCAAACGTAATACATTAATCCTGACACGAGTTTCGTAAAATCATCGAAATATGAACGAGAAAATGTAAGCACCTCTGGACCAATTAGATTGCTGTAAAGTGTATCAACCCAAAGAAAAATTCATTATTAACGAAACCCCAACACAAAATTTAATATGCACATCGGCTAGTGGGTGTGAAACAATGAAGGAAGTAACTGTTTATTCAACGACGCACTCAACACATTTTATTTACGGTTATATGGCGTCAGACATATGGTTAAGGACCACACAAATATTGAGAGAGGAAACCCGCTGTCGCCACTTATGAGCTACTCTTTTTGATTAGCAGCAAGGGATCTTTTATATGCACCATCCCACAGACAGGGTAGTACAGACCACGGCCTTTGATATACCAGTCGTGGTGCACTGGCTGGATCGAGAAATGGCCAAATGGGCCCACCGAAGGGGATCGATCCCAGACCGACCGCTTTACCACTGGGTTACGTCCCGCCCCGATCAAACTACAATGAATGAATGTTTAAAGACACCCCAACACATCAGCTATTGGGTGTCAAATAAAAACAAGTAAGGGAAAAGTTCAATACTAGAGCACATTGATTTATTAATCATCGGCTATCGGATGTCAAACATATTTGGTCATTTTGACAGTCATAGAGAGGAAACATACTACATTTGTTTAATTAGTAGCAATGGATCGTTTATATCCACTACCCCACAGACAGGATAGTACGTGCCACGGCCTTTGATATACCAGCCGTGGTGCATTTGCTGGAACGAGAAAAATATAAAATACAATACAAATATCAAGACAAGAATATATTTTTTAATTCATGGTAAACTTTAAAATGGTTCACCACATTTCGCTTAGCAAATATATCTTTAACGTTTTCTTATCTAGCTCAGGCGACCATTACATTCCAACAAAATGTAGCTTAGTGAGTGTACACTTAAAATGAACTTCACATTGAGAAGGGTGGCCCACCGACGGGGATCGATCCTAGACCGACCGTGCATCAAGCGAACGCTTTACCACTGGGCTATGTCCCGCCCCTCTTTCTTCAGATGCACAAGATCAAATACAAGTTTTTAGTAGTTTGATACACTAAGGTGGCAAAACAAAATGTGATGACGTTTCTAAAATGACACTTAAATCAATGCAGGAAACTGCTTAATGCGAAGACTAAATTTGTACATGGCATTCAGCCAGGCATCAAATATTTATATATCAAAGGCCTATCCTGTCTGTGGGATGGTGCATATAAAAGATCCCTTGCTTATAATGGAAAATGTAACGGGTTTCTTCTCTGTGACTGTCAAAATTACCACCTTTGACATCCAACAGCCGATGATTAACAAAATCAATGTGATCTAGTGGTGTCGTTAAACAAACAAATTTTTATTATATTATCATACACCGCATTATGTACTGGATATTTGGTGGTCTCCATAATTTTAAAATGATGCGGAGGGGGGGGGGGGGGGGGGGGGACGGGACATTCCCCAGGAACATAACTGTTAGTCATATGCGCTTGCGTCATCCAATTTATTTGAAGGGGTATCGCACAACCAAAGAACGAACAGCATCTTCAGTATGAAATGAATGTATCTTGAAACAAGTCGGTCTGGGATCGATCCCCGTCGGTGGACCCATTGGGCTATTTCTCGTTACAGCCAGTGCTCCACAATTGGTGTAACAAAGACCGTGATATGTATTACCCTGTCTGAGGGATGGTACATATAAAAGATTCCTTGCTGCTAATCGAAAAAGAGTAGCCCATGAAGTGGCGACAGCGGGTTTCCTCTCACTATATCTGTGTGGTCCTTAACCATATGTCTCACGCCATATAATCGTAAATAAAATGTGTCGAGTGCGTCATTAAATAAAACATTTCTTTCTTTCCTTTAAACAAACTCGAGTTTCTTTCGGGTTTTGGGTTTGTTTTTTCTCTCTAGAAATATACTGAACCGCAAAAGAAACGCGACACATGTGTGGCTGAGAAAATATGTTTCAATTTATTAATATCAAAGATAAATTTTGAAAAATCTGATAAAGTCAATTTATTGGATGCACTTTGACCACAGTCTCTGGGTCGTTTGCCTGTGTTCAGGTAGTGGGGGGATCCAGCACATCGAGATTGTAGGGCGTGACATGTTCAATACCGTGTATGTCCTCCCTGGGTGTTCAAAACGGCCATACACCGTCGGTACATGGAGTGCACGAGGCGGTTCACAAAAGCCATTGGCACCTGTGCCCACACCCTCAGGAAAGCTGCCTCCAGTTGCACACGAGTTGTCGGCCGTGGGACCACCTGGTTAAGCCGTCTCTGGATTTCATCCCACAGGTGTTCAATCGGGTTCAAATCAGGGCTGAGAGCCGGCCACGGCATGGTTCTGATGTTGTGCTGACGCAGGAAGTCCATGGTGATCCTGGCCGTGTGGGGGCGAGCATTATCCTGCTGGAACACGTGGTTATGGTGACGCGTGAAGAAGGGCACTATGTGAGGTGTTAGAATCTGGTCAACGTAGCGCTGCGCTGTGATGCCATTCCCTCTGCCTGCACCAACATTTTGGAACAAATGGGGCCCAATTCTCTGATTCAGGCCTATAGCACCCCAAACCATGATGCTTTGGCCACCCCACGGGTCTCTCTCCAGGACACATGCGTCTCTGTAGCGTTCACCCCTCCTACGCCACACCCTCACTCTGCCATCCGAGTTAGAAACGCAGTACCGGCTCTCGTCAGAGAAGACTATCAACCTCCATTGTTGATGCCGCCAATGTTGGTACTGTGTAGCCCACTGTAGTCGTGTCTGACGGTGGCGGGCGGTGAGGACAGGTCCTCGAGCGGGACGTCGGCAAAACAGGTTGTTGGCGGCCAGTCGACGTCGTACCGTGTCGTCACTGATGGGTCGCTGTCCAGTGCCAATGGTCGCGCGAGCTGTCATGCTGGCCGTTCTGAAGCGATCATGGAGGTGTTGCCGGTTGATGTAGCGGTCCTGCCTGGGCGTGGTCACCCGGGGGCGCCCGCTGCGGTGACTGTCTGCAGTGCTGTTGGTGTTGATGTACCGCTGCTGTAGACGATGGATGGTGCTGACATGGACATTGTAAGCGTTAGCAACAACCAGGGCACGCTGCCCGGCTTGCAATCGGCCGATAGCTTGTTCTCTCTGCGCTGCTGACAATCGGGTCATACCTGATGCGTGCAAATTACGAATGCCAGGAACGCGGTTCAAGTTGGGGTTTTATACCCATAACCTCCACGAGATGCACGTGCATTTCGGTTTTCATGACAATTGTTTGCGACTGCCACCCACGGCCTTCGAGACAGGTGCGTTTTGGCGTGTCGTTTCATGGAAAGTTGAAAGGGTACCTGCAATTTGGGTCTCAGTCATAAACCAGCATGTCTTGTAATATTGACAGTTACATCCCCGAAATAAATTGTTATAATTTACCATATAGAAATGACATTTAAAAATCTCGCGTTTCTTTTGCGGTTCAGTATATTACGAATTGTGTGCATGTACCTATTCTGGGCCCAATTTCACAAAACACCGTAAGTTATGCACGTAATCGTAAATCTACGACTAAACCACAATTCGTATTACTATTAACAGTACAACAAGTAGACATGTAGTTTGAAGTACACATATTTAATTTTCTTTTGTTCTTAAAATGCATCATCTTCCGTAAAGATTAAATAAATGCCAAACACAGGTAGACGTAGGACATGTTTAAACTACTAGTCACAGACATAAATGTACAACGTTGAGTGAAATTTGGTTCCTGTTTCGGGCAGTGGCTAAAATTTGAAACGAATGAATGAATGAATGTTTAACGACACCCCAACACGAAAAATACATCGGCTATTGGGTGTCAAACTATGATAAATGCAAACATGAAGTGATGATCAACATCAGTATAAAAATTCAACAGTCAAATAATGAATGAATGAATGTTTAACGACACCCCAGCACAAAAATACATATCGGCTAACAGTCAAATAAAAACACAGTGTAAAGAACTGTGCAAAAATACAAATATCACAAAACCATGTGAAATAAACTGAATTTCTGTACTGATGGAAAGAAATAAAGGATCACACATAGCAACAAGAAACAATGACTGCAACAAAAATCAATTCATATTGTCAGAAGTTGACTGGGAACATATAGGCAGCACATTCAACACTACAGATATTCAATACCACATTACAATTTGGTATGACAAAAAGAAAGAAAGAAATGTTTTATTTAACGACGCACTCAACATATTTTATTTACGGTTATATGGCGTCAGACATATGGTTAAGGACCACAGATTCTGAGAGGAAACCCGCTGTCGCCACTTCATGGGCTACTCTTTCCGATTAGCAGCAAGGGATCTTTTATTTGCGCTTCCCACAGGCAGGATAGCACAAACCATGGCCTTTGTTGAACCAGTTATGGATCACTGGTCGGTGCAAGTGGTTTACACCTACCCATTGAGCCTTGCGGAGCATTCACTCAGGGTTTTGAGTCGGTATCTGGATTAAAAATCCCATGCCTCGACTGGGATCCGAACCCAGTACCTACCAGCCTGTTGACCGATGGCCTAACCACGACGCCACCGAGGCCGGTAACTTGGTATAAAGTACAGACATTACTACGCTAATAGTTAATTAAATTTGGTCTACAATTCGATGTGTTCCCTTATTTCTTTCCATCAGTATATTTATAAGGATTGTTTCGTGTATTTACAGACAAAGCCGATGCCATAGAGACTGTTCTACGCTTGCTCTCCGACATCGACCTGCCGTCCATCTGCCAGGCCGTGATGCTAGACTCACGAGACGACGTCAACAGCGTCGACGACATCATCGCGCTCGCTGCCAAAGACCAGCACATCCCCTTCTTCCCGACATTGTACCCGGACGACGGCCAGTTCCCAGGTAGGTGGTGTTTCGCAATTAGCACACTCCGATTATCATGAAGTCGGACATAACGCGGCTATTACGGGCCAAACAGGGACGGCAAAATCTTACTTGCTTCATTGGCCTGGGACCTAATTCACTAAACGCTCGCAACTTTGCCATATCGCAGTGCAATGCAAAAAGACTTGCAAAGAGGATGCTTTGTTGTCTAGCAGAGCCTAAGAGATCTTTGTGAATTAGGCCCCTGTTTCACAAATGATTTTTTTTTAAATTCTATATTCTTGACTGGATATTTTGTCAGATTCAGTCTTTGTGACTGTATATAAAAATGTTTAATTCTTTGGGGGCACGTGGTTTAAAGTTTGTTTTGTTTAACGACACCACTAGAGCACATTAATCATCTGCTACTGGATGTCAAACAGTTGGTATTATTGACATACTGTCTTAGAAAGGAAACCCGCTACATTGTACCATTAGTAGCAAGGGATCTTTTATATGCAACATCCAACAAACCGGATAGCACATACCACGGCCTTTGATATACCAGTCGGCAGTAAGAGTGAAAATATGAGCACACACGCCAGTTGTCGGCGGTTTTACGCAAGTTATGGTGCAGGCATGGGAACGGGTCAGAGCCAAAAGAGAGAAAGAAAGAAAGAAATGTTTTATTTAACGACGCACTCAACACATTTTATTTACGGTTATATGGCGTCAGACATATGGTTAAGGACCACACAGATTTTGAGAGGAAACCCTCTGTCGCCACTACATGGGCTACTCTTCCGATTAGCAGCAAGGGATCTTTTATTTGCGCTTCCCACAGGCAGGATAGCACAAACCATGGCCTTTGTTGAACCAGTTATGGATCACTGGTCGGTGCAAGTGGTTTACACCTACCCATTGAGCCTTGCGGAGCACTGACTCAGGGTTTGGAGTCGGTATCTGGATTAAAAATCCCATGCCTCGACTGGGATCCGAACCCAGTACCTACCAGCCTGTAGACCGATGGCCTGCCACGATGCCGGTACGATAACTGCGATGGAGCATACCGAGCGGGTGGGGGGTGGGGGTGGGGGTCACTGGAAGGTGCCCCCACCTCTCGATATATAGTAGACGACCTCTCGATATATAGTAGACGACCTCTCGATATATAGTAGACGACCTCAGAAAATCTATCAAAATAATGCATTCGCACAATTGAAACTTGTATTTTCTAACTTGACTTTCAGAAAGAGTTTTGCATAAGCAACTATAATCTGATAATGGTGAATTTCCTAAAAAAAAATATAAATATAATAAATAAAAAATAAAAACCCCAAACCCTACCCAAATATAAGCTGCTATGTCTATTGGAACCATTGATGATTGTTATTAACATCAGGAATTTTATGATAGCAAATCTGTGTTCACAATTACCGCTTCAGAAATTCTGTAAATACTTCAATATTAAGCAACTACGCCAAGTAAAGCCATACGCGTACGGGATTCCACTTTTGTTGGGGTGGGCAGGCGGACTTTCTAATCCCTCCAACAACCACTGTGACACGAGTTAACCTTTTGACAAAATGAATTACTATTATCATTACTGTATGATTTTCTCAACTTTAACTCTAACCGTAACCCCATTTTCTTTCTGGCAGAGACCCCCTATATCCCCTGTTCACTTGAGGTGCATTCAATTCCATAGCTGCCTGTCGTAAAAGAGTAGCGTATGTGGCGACAGCGGCTTTCCTCTAAAAAAAAAACAGTGTCAGAATGACCATATGTTTGACGTCCAATAGCCGATGATAAGATACAAAAATCAATGTGTTCTAGTGGTGTCGTTAAATAAAACAAACTTTACTTTCGTTACACAAATAAATTTCTATATAAACCAGGAATGAATGAATGAATGAATGAATGAATGAATGAATGAATGAATGAATGAATGAATGAATGAATGAATGAATGAATGAATGAATGCATGTTTAACGTCACCCCAGCACGAAAAATACATCGGCTATTGGGTGTCAAACTATGGTAATGCAAATAAATAAAGTGATGATCAACATCAATATAAAAATTCAAGACTTAAACAAAAACAGTGTAAAGAACTGTGCAAAAACACAAATATCACAGAATTGTACGGATACTGAATTTTACTCAAAACTTAAATTTTGTGCTGTATTGGCCATTCTCAAAGATAATGTTACACCCCTGCACCACGATGAGGTTACAGCACACGCAGGGGCTATAAACCAGGAGACTACAACTTCACTTGATGCAAGCAAGATGGAAGAAAAAGTAACCTGGGTGGTTGGTACTAGCTCAACTCTTACGAGTGTATATCGAGCAATGACCTGGTCAACTAAAAACGTGGCTGTGCGTTTTCGGAACATATCATTCGGTTGATGTAGTATAGTTAAGCATGTTAAATGGTATGAAAATCCAAAGTGTGCAACATATTAAAGAGCAAATACTAATTCTTTACTATCTTCCTGAAGCCGAAACACGCAGCCCACAGGAATAGACAGTTCATATTTTAGATTCGTCCGCATACAAAAATACATTAATTAGTTTTAAAAGTTGCAATGGGGGAAGCGTAGAGGAAAACGAATCACAAGAGGGAGGATAGAAGTTGGTTTGGGGCAGCAAGGTGCTGAGACAAAACTGGACAGAGAGAGAAAGTCTAAAAAGAATATTAGTCACAAGAGATGGGTTATCTGCTGGTGCACTGCATGGAAGGTTCTTCTTCTGAGATCCGAAATCCATGATCAGACTTCCAGTCCTATTCTCACCAGGAAGCCGTTGGTCCCCAAGGTTCTCTTTGAGGTCCACATGATACCGCCACGTTTCTCCTCTCTGAGATTGTTGTATGATGGGCAGGAGCCTAAGGATGTGTCGGTATATGTCTATGTTCCCTCACCTCTATGTTCCCTCTGCTAACGCCAAACCTAACCCTGAGGGAACATAGAGTCGAGGAACCTAACCCTGAGGGAACATGGAGTTGATCCCGGATGTGTTCCGGAATTTTGGGCACCTGTGCAACATGGACATTCATCAAAGTGGGCACGTTTGGGAGAGTAGGCGGCAACGCCTAGTTCTTCCTCTAAAGATGATTACTTGCTGTGTCCTGTCCAGGGTTTCACGGTAATCCTGCTCTTTTCCATTGTGTTCTACTGGCGATACACGGCGATGCACGCTGAATGGTTGGCGGACTCTTTAAGACCTATTAACAGGGAGTCCTAATTGCACTTTTCCAGCCTCGGTGGCGCAGTGGTTAAGACATCCGACTCCAACCCAGAGCGAGTTCCTAAGGGTTCAATGGGTAGGTGTAAGACCACTACAGCCTCTTCTCTCTCATTAACCAACTAACCCACTGTCCTGGACAGACAGCCCAGATGGATGTGTGTGGCCAGGACAGCGTGCTTGAACCTTAATTGGATATAAGCACGGAAATGGATGGCACTTTAATTTTTAAAACCAAAAATTTAAGCTCCTGTATATTTTAGTTATATCAAAACTATGGTTGTATTGTGTATGGGTCGGCACGCAAGTCCGTAGAACATATGTATAGAGTTTGTACGTTAATGCACACGAACCTTTTTGGGTGCTAGACGTGCAAAGCTTTCTCTGCAGTATGCCATGTTAAGATTAAATAATTACCGAAACATCCTACGCATAATGCAGTGTTTGATAACAAATATGAAGTTGGCTGATGCAAGGCCGAATGCTATCTTTACATTTGGTATTCGTATTAAGCGGTTGCGGGGGGGGGGGGGGGGGGGGGGGGGGGGGGGGGGGGGGGGGGGTGGGGGGGGGGGGGGGGGGGGGGGGGGGGGGGGGGGGGGGGGGTGGGGGGGGGGGGGGGGGGTGGGGGGGGGGGGGGGGGGGGGGGGGGTGGGGGGGGGGGGGGTAAAAATCGTACAAATGCTGTTGTATATATAAATACTATTTCAACACTGATATTCTGATTGCATTCCTGTATATACAGACACAATCTAATTAGAATTAGCTCCACTATTACATGTGGATCTAACACCAGCCGGTTGGAGCTCATGTCCACCAATCAAAACCTTACTTGCAGAATCATGCCAGTGATTTGAAAATAATTTGAAAATATTCCAAATTATCCTGAGGGTATACGATATGTTTCATGTGAATTACGAATGCCTTATTTAGACCAGTAGAACTAATTTTAATCGGATTGCTAACAACACTGCGTAGTCTCCAATGTCCAGGTAACATTTCGTCAGTAAATAATAATTTAAATATTGACCAATCACGCATACAAATTCAAAAAATATCGGGCGAGCCTATTTTAGTGGCCGCAGTACAGCGAACCATACCAATACGTACGGGATAGGTTATCAGTCTTCAATTTTACATAATTATTTATTTATTTATAAAAAAAATAAAAAAAACGAAATCAGTCTTCAGTTTTACATTACAAATTATTTATTTTATAAAATAAAACATGTTTTAAGGCATTCGTAATTCACACGAAACATGTCGTATACCCTCAGGATAATTCGGAATGTTTTCAAATTATTTTTAAATCGCTGGCAGGATTCTGCAAGTAAGGTTTTGATTGGTGGACATGAGCTCCAACTGGCTGGTGTTAGATCCACATGTAATAGTGGAGCTAATTTTAATTAGATACAGACAGGTCACGGGCACGGGCGTTCGGGTCCTAGAGGGTCGAAAATGAAGATCTATCAGACACCCCCCACCCCCCCCCCCACCCCCCACTCGCTAAAAACGACAAATATAAAACATAAAAAATTACATTTACATCACAAAGCTTTCAGTGGATTCTTAGAATGATAATATTTCTACAGAGTTTAGGCTCCACCCACTGGCCTCGAACGCCTGTTGTCACGGGATGGGAATTATCTGCCTTGTACTACAGTGTTTCCATCTAACTAAATCATTTTCATGAGACTGCCCGACTTAAATCTTTAGTGCTGAAGTTTGGGCAGTCCTTGAAGCCTTAGAGGAAACAAAGGAAAGAAAAAGAAAGAAATGTTTTATTTAACGACGCACTCAACACATTTTATTTACGGTTATATGGCGTCAGACATATGGTTAAGGACCACACAGATTTTGAGAGGAAACCCGCTGTCGCCACTACATGGGCTACTCTTCCGATTAGCAGCAAGGGATCTTTTATTTGCGCTTCCCACAGGCAAGATAGCACAAACCATGGCCTTTGTTTAACCAGTTATGGATCACTGGTCGGTGCAAGTGGTTTACACCTACCCATTCAGCCTTGCGGGGCACTCACTCAGGGTTTGGAGTCGGTATCTGGATTAAAAATCCCATGCCTCGACTGGGATCCGAACCCAGTACCTATCAGCCTGTAGACCGATGGCCTACCACGACGCCACCGAGGCCGGTAGGAAATAAAGGATTAAGTTGCATCCAAGTTTATTATTTTCACAGACTCACTTTCGTGTCTCCAATCTTTACGTCATATAAAAGTGCGGTTAGTTGGGACGGTGATACGAAAGTGTGTCGATTGCCAATGAAGACATTGTGTTTGGAATCAGGGGTAATGACAAGGCAGATTCAGCTACCAAGTCTGCTTGTGTTTGGAATCAGGGGTAATATATATGTGTGTGTGTGTGTGCCCCTCCCCGCTTCCTATGCTAATGAGGTGTATTAAAGTATTCAAGGCGATAGTCATAAACAGAAAAAGTGAACAACAACAACAATAATAATAATAATAATAATAACTTAGTATTGTTGTACAAATGTTGTTATAGTGTGTGATTAGGAGATAACCATATGGAGTTTTTAGATTTGCGGGTGTTATTGTCTATTTGATCCCCCAAATTTCATTTTTGACCGAAGGCGTTAGCTCAATATGGTTATGTCCATTGTGAACTTAATCGTTTTTCTACGGAACTAACCGTATATTTGGTATTTCTTGAAAAAAAATACCTGGCTACAATCTAACTGTAGACCCTTGAATCGTCAAGTTTGCCTGTTTCTAATACTTTCCCGGTGTTATTTTCATTTGATCCCGGAAAAAGAATGTAATTAACCAATCAAAATACAGAACACACATGACATCAGTTTACAATTAACAGTCTTACTGGATGTCAAAATGTTTTATTTAAATTGTGGGTTTTGGTGGTGGTGGGTTTTTTTTATTTGAATGGAAATGTTTGTTGTAAGCCCCTTTTAGCTGATCCAAGGTGTTATTGCTGTGTTGTCTGAACATGCCGCATGCATCTCAGCAACATCTTTACCAGCTGTTAATAGCATTACTATACTAACAAAATCTCCGTGTACTTTAAATCATAAAATAAGTTATGGTTTTTGAAAAGTACCTACTGACAAAATTCCATAAATCATAGAAACATGTTTTTATTTCCATTAATAATTATTTTAAACTCATTAGTGACATCGTGTTTCAAATGCAAAATTTACCGGAATTGTACCCGTTACCGCGAGCACTGACTAAATGTCAAAACACATTATTCATTGATAGCACAAAAATAACTTCTTGAAGTGGACTCTTGTTACCACCAATTTACATCACAAACGAATGAATGAATGTTTAACGACACCCCAGCACAAAAATACAGATCGGCTATTGGGTGTCACAAATGGTAAGTATAGGAACATATCTATGTAAAATCACAGTGTAAGGAACTGTGGAGAAAAAGTATAATACAATACATAAAATCAAGGTAAGTATATTTTAAAACTTTGTACAGAAGTCAAAGTGTACATCACAAGCAATCAAAACTAACCCCTAAAATAATTATTTAGTTAATTTACTTGCCTTGACATGTGTATTGAATCGTCTGAGACTTCGTTGGAGATCAAAAGAATGTGTCAATTAAAAATTCGATTCTCAACTTTTGCATGAGTCTTGCTGCACAGAAGCCTTAGAAGTATACTCCTTGCTCACGATATCGCCGCATTTACATTTTTGCGGTTTAGCACGCGCAACGCCCCCACGTTTATTGTCTGGTTGTTGACAATCAAAACGAGGCTATACACGGTCACAATGTTACTATATTTAGAACGCGCGAACTCCAGAAAAGTATGGAAACATATAAGGGTCATGCCTATATTTATTGGCAAGTTAAACACAACACATAACTCTTAATATGTTCTATTCTTGGTTTCACTCGATAAATATTGATTATATAACTGTTGAATCTTACTAATATGAACCATTTTTTAAAATGCCCACACTGTCTTGCAGAAGAATAATAAGTATTATTACCGACTTTTCCACTGGAAAATGTAAATATGTTACTACAATTGAAAATCAAAACGTTTTAAGTTGACTTTTCTTCGTTCTTGTGTTGAAGTTTGTTTACTATACTATACTACAAATGTATTTACAAAAAGAGCCATTTTTTTTACCCGTGTGCGGTCCACCGTATTGTAACGTTTGTGATTTACCGCGATATCGTGGTAACCTCCCTTGAACGGAAGCCAGTGCTATGGAATGAAATAATGAATGAATGTTTAACGACACCCCATCACGAATAATACATCGGCAATTGGGTGTCAAACTATGGTAATGCAAACAAATAACGTGATGATGAACATCAATATAAAATTTCAAGATTAAATAAAAGCAGTGTAAAGAACTGTACAAAAATACAAATATCTCAGATAGATACTGACTTTTGCTCAAAACCAGTGCTATGGTGTACTTCCATTAACTGTTTTGTTAGAACAGCATTTATTTGTCAACACAATGGCATGAACATGATGCAGATATAGCAAAAATTGCAACCCAGGTATATATACCTTCATATATGTTAGTGCATTTCTTTATTTCTTCCAAATAGTTAAGTACCGCGATATCGTGTTACACCAGTATATATGTATTTGTTTTGTTGGAAGGTGCTGGTTGGTTACAGCTGTCTACTGAATTATTTATCTTTTTGACAGTAGTTTCGAACTCACAAACGTCCTAAACAAGCCACATAATACATTCAACCAATCACAAGTTGGGTTTATTTATGTCCACGCCTTCTTACTCTATATAGGCCTATTTTAACAGCTGACTAATTAATGGCAGTCGACCTCTTATAATTACTGTTGCGTTACGGATATAGTTTGGAACCAGACGTCAAACGCGATTTTTAATAATTTTATCCAGCAATTACTGTATACATTGGCAAGCTATGATGACTAGATAAATCTCTATATTTTCGGTCACTGACCAAAAATATAGGTTACGTGACATAGGCCTAAGCCAGACTCGACTCTAGTATTTCAGAGTAGATTTTCAATAAACATACGCGTTAAATCATTTGTTGAAGTGCAGTAAATACAATTAACTTTTAGTTTTGCAATAACAATACAAAATTTGTATATTTATTTATGAATTAGAGTTTAGAAACGCATTTTTTAATGTGACAGAATGTAGCTAGCTTCTTACAAATAATGACGTCATGTATCTTGTAAGACGTCATGCGGCAAAAGCCTTGCTAGGTTGACAGTGCTCGATTTGCGTACACAAAACTGGAATAAATAATTAGTTTCCGAATATTCCTGTAGGATTGCAGGATAAAAGAAATAACTGGTTACTGTCTTAAGATATCGGCTTTATCCTGCTCATGTCGAATGACGAATGCAGCTCGGCAGAACCTCGCTGCATTCGCCATTCTAACCTTCGCAGGATAAAGCCGATATCTTAAACTAACCAGTTATTCCCTATATATTTTCCAAATAATTATTATAAAATGTTACAATCTCTGCAAATGGGGTAGATAAACGGAAACAAAGGACCAGTTTATTCATTGTTAATTCCCGTAAATTTTGTTTTATTTCGGACATTTTGCAAAAAAATACACCCCAAAACACCGAACCTAAATGTAGTTTCCATACTTAATTCGTAGAACGTATTTAAAAAAAAAAATTGTATTATTATTATTTTCCATACTAAATACGGACAAATCGTAGAAGTAAACAAGTCTGCATCTTTTATTAATTTTGAAAGCCGATAGCGAACAAGCTTCATTCGGTGACGCGAGTCCTGGGAGTGGCAGTTATCTTACAGGCGGCACACGAAGGATGAAGTAGTCTTGTGTCGTGTTTGCATCGGTCATACATACTCGACTCGTTAATTTATTCTGCAGACGAATCCACATCGGTGTGAGCACTGTCAGTGTCAACACGCCACATTTATTGTCCGTTCTACAGGGATCGCATTTTTTTTTCATACTATGTAATTTACTACAAGTTATTTATTTCCGAGCTGATTGATTTGTAATTTTATTTCCAAAACATGACGAATATATAGAGAAAGGAAGGCTTTTTTTAGTTATTTATAATGAGGAATTGTTGAAACGCTTCCGTTCAGATCGAGGTGGTATTATTTTCGTTACCACCTTCTTTTGCTTTGTGTGTGATTCCTGCTCCAAACTTCCCTCTGATAATACATTTTCTCTCGTCCACCAAACGAACAAGATTCAATATTTCATCTTCGGTTTGCTTGCTTCCATCATGTTGCAGCTCTACTCGTTGGCGTTTGACAGTGCGTCTGCTTGTTTTGCCACGGACATTCCTGAGTTTGCTGCATTGTAAGATGTTTCCGACAAATAAAATATTTCTACGATTAAACTTACATATTAAATCTATTTTATTGTTTAGAATATCAGTGTTTGTATATTCAATATGTTTCTGGTCGTCTTAATATATGTAAGAAGCCCAAACCGGATTTTGTCTTCAAATAAGTTCGTACGTAAAATATTTAAAGAAATAAAATTAAATTTACGTTAGTACAAATATTAGAACGATCAGAAACACGTTTAATATGCAGCCACTAATATGTTATGCAGGGAAATATATTTAATATGTAATTACAATCAAATAGCACGACTTAATAGGATTGGAGTATAATGTATCGTGTACACACACACACAAAAATAATAACTGTAATAAAGAAACAAACAAATAACGATAACCCAATTGAATATGGTTGTGGCTGCTGCTACTACAGTGTTTCTATCCGACAAAATCGTTTCCATGAGATTGCCCGATTCAGCATCGATCTTTACTGCTGAAATCTGGGCAATCATTAAAGCTCAGGAACAGATTAAGGATTCATGTGCATCCAAATACATTATTTTTTACTGACTCGTGTTCGTGTCTCCAAGCTTTACAGTACATGAAATTGGAGCATCCCTTAGTTGGGATGGTGATACGAAAGTGTGTCTTTTTATCAGTTACCAATAAATATATCCCCGACAGTGATTTTAAATTTCATATTAATTTTTATATCTTTTCGACTTGGCAAAATTATTGGTACGGTACGGTCGCGAACAAGCTTCATTCTGTCAAGCCCGTCCTGGGAAAGTGGCAGTCGTCATACAGGCGGTGCAGGAAGGATGAAGTAGTTTTGTCGAACTCGGTGGAAATTACATTGAGTGAAATAAAATTCAGCACAACCGAAATTACATCGGCCAATATATGCATTATACAATGTCAATTTTGTTTATATTTATCGCACACTTACCAACCCCCCCCCCCCCCCCCCCCCCCCCGACTTGCTCGTGTCTGTGTCATATTGCGATTAAAGGGACATTCCTGAGTTTGCTGCATTGTAAGATAGTTTCGACTAATAAACTATTTCTACGATTAAGCTTACATATTAAATATATTTGCTGGTTGATTTTAAATAGGAGATTGTCACATTTGTAGTAAGAATTATTGTCACATTTGTAGTAAGAATAAGCCTATAAACGTCACCAGCTGCTGACATTCCCGAGTTTGCTGCAACTTTTAAGATGTTATCGACTAGCAAAGACTTTTTAACGATTGCAATTACATATCAAATATATTTTTCTGCCTAAAATATTAGTGGCTGCATATTAAATGTGTTTCTGATCGTTCTAATAGTTGTAGGCCTACTAGGTTAAATTTCATTTTATTTCCTAAAATATTATTTTTTCGTACGTACGAAATTATTTAAAGACCCAAACCAGTTTGGCCGTCTTACACATATTAAGACGACCATAAACACATTGAATATACAGACACTGATATTCTAAACAAGAAAATATATTTAATATGTAAGTTTAATCGTAGAAATATTTTATTAGTCGGAAACATCTTACAATGCAGCAAACTCAGCAATGTCCCTTTAACAGACGATGGGTGGTCAGTTAGCGGCTCTAACATAGATGTGTAATTTGACATATTTAATCTGCTCTCATGATTAATTGTAGAAATATTGTATTAGTCGGAATGTCTATTTAAAATGATGGGACGGACTAGAACTACAGTTTGTACAATAGGTAGCATCTGTCTTACTCATGATGGCTGCACGGACAATACGTTTCGCTTGTTCTCTACAATCCCTTTACCGTGGCTTGTTGCAGAATATTTTCTAAATAAAATTGTTTTTGTATTTATGTCCAAGGAGATTCAAGAGATGTAACTGTTTTTTAATTCTGAAGAGGGAAAGTGAAGTTTGTTTTGTTTAATGACATGAGTAGAGCACATTGTTTTGTTAATCATCAGTGGTAAACCGTTCGCTTGAGGCGCGGTCTGTCTGGGATCGATCCCCGTCGGAGGGCCCATTGGGCTATTTCTCGCTCCAGCCAGTGCACCACGACAGGTATATCAAAGGCCGTGGTATGGTGCATATAAAATATCCCTTGTTGTTAATCGAAAAGAGTAGCCCATGTGTGACCCGTAACCATATGTCCGACGCCTTATAACCAATAAAATGGGTTATATGCACCGTCCCACAGAGGATAGCATATACCAGTCGTGGTGCAACTGATTATCACAGTTTAACACCCAATAGCCGATGTATGTTTCGTGCTGGGGTGTCGTTAAACAGTCGTTCATTGGTGCAACTGCTGGAACGAGAAATAGCCTAATGGGCCCATCGACGGGGATCGATCCCAGTCTGCCCGCGCATCAAACGAGCGCTTTACCACTGGGTAACGTCATGCCCCATTTTATTTTATTTTTAACTCTGAAGAGGGCTTCTCTGTCCAGATTACATCAATCTTACTTTCATCTTGTGCCATCAGATGGTCATATAAATGCATAAAGAATGCTTTTCATCTGAAAATGTTGAAGTATACAACAGGCACTTCTCTTTGGAGGAGTTGCAGGACGCTCTACGTAGAGCCCATGATACTTCGGTAGGACCAGATGAAATACATTATCAACTCTTAAAACACTTACCTGAATCATCCTTAATGGTTCTATTAAATATCTAACAAAATCTGGATTTCGGGTGACTTTCCTTCTGATTGGAGAAAAGCCATTGTCATTCCTATTCCTAAGCCTGGTAAGGATCCAACAAATCCTACCAGTTATCGCCCTATTGCTTTGGAAACCATGGAAAGAATGATCAACCGTAGACTTGTCTGGTATCTTGAGTCCCACAAATTGCTTACTAACGTGCACTGTGGGTTCAGGCCTAGACGTAGCACGGTCGATCATCTCGTTAGATTTGAAACGTTTTGTAGGGATGCTTTTATCCATAACCAGCATTTGGTATCGGTCTTTTTTGACCTCGAGAAACCTTATGATACCACGTGGAAGTATGGGAGTTTGAAATACCTCCATGGCATGGGCCCAAGAGGCCGTATGCCTGGTGTGACGGAACATGCTCTTATCTTTTCGCCTGTGGCGATGTTAATTGTTTTAGAGGGCCGTGTGCAGCTTGGTTACATAATACCCCCGCGCGACGGTGGTAGAGCTGCGTCCCAATATGGCCAGTAGTTACGTAATAACTCCGGTAGTGCGGTTTACGACCAGGGTATTTCTAGGGAACTGGCGACAGTAAGTCTTGCCATCTAAAAAAAAATACCGTCCCTGGGAGTTGTGGAAATATCACATGATAGGTGAGGTACCGCGTTGTGCCCCCAGGCGATATTCGCTGTCTCTGAGATTTTTGAATAAATAGATAGGTTTTAGATATATCGGGGAGAAACATTGGAAGGCTCCCGGAAACGTATTTTAGATATATCGGGGAGAAACATTGGAAGGCTCCCGGGGAACGTAGTCCGACTGGACTGGTAAATATATTTTTCTGCTCTGTTGTATAACCTTGATGTGACTTTAAATATTTTAATACTGTATTATACCAATATTATTTAGACAGTGTCTCCGGAAATCTGACGAAGTAAATTGTAGGCTTCACTGTTCTAAAATATTAAAGCTTAGCCAGTCATCCTAGAGGACCTAGGTAAACTGTAGGTTATTGTCTTTATTGTAATAGGTACCAGTATTAATTCTGTATTATAAGGTTACTGGATGAGTATTTAAAGGTTAATTAAAAATTAACCAGTTAGGAATAGAGTTGTAATTCCTTTATTAATTAAGTTCCTCTGGCAGCGTTTCTCAATTATCACACGTGTGTGTGTTGTATCACGGTGAAGTGATTAGAATATTGTGTAAACTAGACACCTAGTGATTAACTAATTAAGTGATTAGTTCTAGGTTGTTAATTAACTACTGCGGCAAGTACATTTGTCAGCGTAGTGTTAATACAGATTCCAAAGTGTATTGTGTTTTGTTGTGTTTTCTAGTGAACTAAACGTGCTATATATATATATATATCTTATCTCTGATTATCCCTAGAGCCGAGCCACTCGGGTATTAGACTGTCCGATACAGAGAGATCTAATAGATATACAGTTAGAAGAGATATTTGGATAATCGTGTTTTATTCAGTTACGGGTATTATAGGATCCCCGTGACACCTGGCTTTATCTCAAATTTCTTACAGAATAGGTCTTTCAAGGTACGAGTGGGATCTACGTTATCCGATTCTCACTTGAGGTAGCATCCTGTCAGTAACTTTATTTTCCGTGAAAATTAACAGTGTTTAAAACCTGGCGTTGATAGCTCGTTATATGTCGTTGATTTTCAGATTTGCTACAGGTCGTCCAGTATGAGTATCATTGAACGTCAGTTGCAGCTTTGTTTGAATAAACTTCAACAATGGGAAACTGACAATGGATTTCGATTCTCAAAGTCAAAACCGTCTGTATGCATATCTGCCAGAAAAGAGGTCACCATTTAGATCCTCGGCTGTTTCTGGACAAAACTCTGGTTCCAGTTGTGGAGGAGACCAAATTTCTGGGGGTTATTTTTGACAGGAGGCTATCTTTTGTTCCTCATTTACAGTATGTGAAAAAGAAGGGCTTCAAGGCCCTCAATATCTTAAAGGTTATTGGCAAGACTGAATGGGGGGCAGACCGAAAGGTTATGCTCAGACTTTACAGATCTTTAGTTCGGTCTAAACTTGATTACGGGTGCATTGTGTATGGGTCAGCACGTAAGTCTTACTTGCAAATGCTATATCCTATACACAACCAGGGACTTAGGCTTTGTCTTGGTGCTTTCAAAACATCTCCTGTGGAGAGCTTGTACGTCGATGCACACGAACCTAGTTTGGGTGCTAGACGTTCAAAGCTTTCTCTGCAGTATGCTACAAAGATTAAATCAATGCCAAAAGATCCTGCACACAATGCGGTGTTTGATAATAAATATATGAAATTATTTGATGCGATTCGGACATTTGGTCTTCGCATTAGGCAGTTTTTATCAGTTTCCAACATTGATTTAACAGACATTTTGGAAACGCCTTCATATTTTATTTTGCCACCTTGGTGTATCAAACCACCAAAAATTGTATTCGATCTTGTGCATCTAAAAAAAGATCGCACAGATGCAGTTATTTATAAACAACATTTCGTGGAAATCCAAGAGAGGTACTTGATTACATTCCTGTTTACTCAGACGGATCACGGGATGGGAATTCTGTGGCTTGTGCTACAGTTTTTCCATCAGACGCAATAATTTCCATGAGATTTGTCGATTCAGCATCAATCTTTACTGCTGAAATTTGGGCAATCATTAAAGCCCTGGAACAGATTAAGGATTCATGTGCATCCAAATATATTATTTTTACAGACTCACTTTCGTGTCTCCAAGCTCTACAGTACATGAAATTGGAGCACCCCTTAGTTGGAACGGTGATACGAAAGTGTCTTTATCAATTGCCAATAAAGATGTTATATTTTGTTGGGTACCCAGCCATGTCGGCATTAGGGGTAACGAAAACGCAGATGTTGCTGCCAAGTCTGCTTTGAACTTGCCCCGTGTCCGTGTTGGTGTCCCCTACAGTGATTTTAAATTTCATATAAAGCAATATATCTTTTCGACTTGGCAAGACGATTGGGGACGGTGCGGTTGCGAACAAGCTTCATTCTGTCAAAGCAGTCGATGCAGGAAGGATGAAGTAGTCTTGTGCCGTAAGGCCCTCAATATCTTAAAGGTTATTGGTAAGACTGAATGGGGAGCACATCGAAAGGTTATGCTCCGACTTTATAGATCTTTAGTTCGGTCTAAACTTGATTATGGGTGCATTGTGTATGGGTCAGCACGTAAGTCTTACTTGCAAATGCTAGATCCTATACACAACCAGGGACTTAGGCTTTGTCTTGGTGCTTTCAAAACATCTCCTGTGGACAGCTTGTACGTCGATGCACACGAACCTAGTTTGGGTGCTAGACGTGCAAAGCTTTCTCTGCAGTATGCTACAAAGATTAAATCAATGCCAAAACATCCTGCACACAATGCGGTGTTTAATAATAAATATATGAAGTTATTTGATGCGAAACCGAATGCGATTCGAACATTTGGTCTTCGCATTAAGCAGTTTTTATCAGTTTCCAACATTGATTTAACAGACATTTTGGAAACGCCTTCATATTTTATTTTGCCACCTTGGTGTATCAAACCACCAAAAATTGTATTCGATCTTGTGCATCTAAAAAAGATCGCACAGATGCAGTTATTTATAAACAACATTTCATGGAAATCCAAGAGCGGTACTGTGATTACATTCCTGTTTACACAGACGGATCACGGGATGGGAATTCTGTGGCTTGTGCTACAGTGTTTCCATCAGACACAATAATTTCCATGAGATTGCCTGATTCAGCATCAATCTTTACTGCTGAAATTTGGGCAATCATTAAAGCCCTGGAACAGATTAAGGATTCATATGCATCCAAGTATATTATTTTTACAGACTCGCTTTCGTGTCTTCAAGCTCTACAGTACATGAAATTGGAGCACCCCTTAGTTGGGATGGTGATACGAAAGTGTGTCTTTTTATCAATTGCCAATAAAGATGTTATACTGTGTTGGGTACCTAGCCATGTTGGCATTAGGGGTAACGAAAAGGCAGATGTTGCTGCCAAGTCTGCTTTGAACTTGCCCCGTGTCCATGTTGGTGTCCCCTACAGTGATTTTAAATTTCATATTAACCAATATATCTTTTCGACTTAGCAAGATGATTGGGACGGTGCGGTTGCGAATAAGCTTCATTCTGTCGAGGCAGTCCTGGGAGAGTCGCAGTCATCCTACAGGCGATGCAGGAAGGATGAAGTAGTCTTATGCCGTGCCCGCATCGGCCATACATATTTGACGCATTCATTTATTTTAAAGAAGGACCCTCCTCAGTGTGAACACTGTCAGGGTACACTGACTGTGCGGCACATTTTGTTGGAGTGTGATCATCTCAAGCCGACAAGAAATGATATATTTGGCAACAGAAATGTTTTGGAATCGTTTAAATTCCATCCAATGTTAATTGTAAAGTTTTTAAAACACTGACTTATATACAAAATTTTAAGATATACTTAACTTGATTTTATATATTGTATTATACTCCCCCCCCCCCCCCCCCCACACAGCTCCTTACACTGTGGTTTTACATGAGTCTATACAAATATGTTCATATACTTACCATTTGTGACACCCAAAAGCCGATATGTATTTTTGTGCTGGGGTGTCGTTAAACAAACATTCAATCAATCAATCAATCTTGTGCCGTGCCCGCATCGGCCATACATATTTCACGCATTCATTTATTTTAAAGAAGGACCCTCCCCCTCTGTGTGAACATTGTCAGTGTTTTAAAATGTACTTACCTTGAATTTATTTATTGTATTTATACTTTTTACCCACAGCTCCTTACACTGTGGTTTTACATGAATGAATATATATAAATAATATTTCCATATACTTACCATTTGTGACACCCAATAGCCGATATGTATTTTTGTGGTGGGGTGTCGTTAAACAAACATTCATTCATTCATATTGTGTCCTACCCTTTGTCATTAGAGAGTGAACATATAAGGAATGTCTCTACTTTACTGGTTTAAATATCTGTGTACAGCATTACACATTCACCAGACCATAAAGCACTTTGAAATTCATCCTGGTACTTCCATGAGCAACTCGCGGCACTTTGAATTTCATCCTTGGTACTCGGTACTCGCATGAGTTACTCGTGGCACTTTTATCTTCTTCCTGGCACTTTTATCCTTTTCCTGGTACTAGCATGAGTAACTGATGGCACTTGTATCTTCATTCTGGTACTCGCATGAGTAACTCGTGGCACTTTTATCCTCTTCATGGTACTCACATGAGTTACTTATGGCATCTGTATCCTCTTCCTCACATGAGTCACTTATGGCACTTTTATCCTCTTCCTCACATGATTTACTTATGGCACTTTTATCCTCTTCATGGTACTCACATGAGTTACTTATGGCACTTTTATCCTCTTCCTGGTACTGGCACTTTTATCCTCTTCCTGGTACTCGCATGAGTTACTTATGGCACTTTTATCCTCTTCATGGTACTCGCATGAGTTACTTATGGCATCTGTATCCTCTTCCTCACATGAGTTACTTATGGCACTTTTATCCTCTTCATGGTACTCACATGAGTTACTTATGGCACTTTTATCCTCTTCATGGTACTCACATGAGTTACTTATGGCACTTTTATCCTCTTCATGGTACTCGCATGAGTTACTTATGGCACCTGTATCCTCTTCCTCACATGAGTTACTTATGGCACTTTTATCCTCTTCATGGTACTCACATGAGTTACTTATGGCAATTTTATCCTCTTCATGGTACTCACATGAGTTACTTATGGCACTTTTATCCTCTTCCTGGTACTCACATGAGTTACTTATGGCACTTTTATCCTCTTCCTGGTACTCACATGAGTTACTTATGGCACCTGTATCCTCTTCCTCACATGAGTTACTGGCACTTTTATCCTCTTCATGGTACTCACATGAGTTACTTATGGCACCTGTATCCTCTTCCTCACATGAGTTACTTATGGCACTTTTATCCTCTTCATGGTACTCACATGAGTTACTTATGGCACTTTTATCCTCTTCATGGTACTCGCATGAGTTACTTATGGCATCTGTATCCTCTTCATGGTACTCACATGAGTTACTTATGGCACTTTTATCCTCTTCCTCACATGAGTTACTTATGGCACTTTTATCCTCTTCCTCACATGAGTTACTTATGGCACTTTTATCCTCTTCCTGGTACTCACATGATTTACTTATGGCACTTTTATCCTCTTCATGGTACTCGCATGAGTTACTTATGGCATCTGTATCCTCTTCCTCACATGAGTTACTTATGGCACTTTTATCCTCTTCATGGTACTCACATGAGTTACTTATGGCACTTTTATCCTCTTCATGGTACTCACATGAGTTACTTATGGCACTTTTATCCTCTTCATGGTACTCACATGAGTTACTTATGGCACTTTTATCCTCTTCATGGTACTCACATGAGTTACTTATGGCACTTTTATCCTCTTCCTGGTACTCGCATGAGTTACTTATGGCATTTGTATCCTCTTCCTCACATGAGTTACTTATGGCACTTTTATCCTCTTCATGGTACTCACATGAGTTACTTATGGCACTTTTATCCTCTTCATGGTACTCGCATGAGTTACTTATGGCACCTGTATCCTCTTCCTCACATGAGTTACTTATGGCACTTTTATCCTCTTCATGGTACTCACATGAGTTACTTATGGCACTTTTATCCTCTTCATGGTACTCACATGAGTTACTTATGGCACTTTTATCCTCTTCCTGGTACTCACATGAGTTACTTATGGCACCTGTATCCTCTTCCTCACATGAGTTACTGGCACTTTTATCCTCTTCATGGTACTCACATGAGTTACTTATGGCACCTGTATCCTCTTCCTCACATGAGTTACTTATGGCACTTTTATCCTCTTCATGGTACTCACATCAGTTACTTATGGCACTTTTATCCTCTTCATGGTACTCACATGAGTTACTTATGGCACTTTTATCCTCTTCATGGTACTCACATGAGTTAATTATGGCATCTGTATCCTCTTCATGGTACTCGCATGAGTTACTTATGGCATCTGTATCCTCTTCATGGTACTCACATGAGTTACTTATGGCACTTTTATCCTCTTCCTCACATGAGTTACTTATGGCACTTTTATCCTCTTCCTCACATGAGTTACTTATGGCACTTTTATCCTCTTCCTGGTACTCGCATGAGTTACTTATGGCACCTGTATCCTCTTCCTCACATGAGTTACTGGCACTTTTATCCTCTTCATGGTACTCACATGAGTTACTTATGGCACCTGTATCCTCTTCCTCACATGAGTTACTTATGGCACTTTTATCCTCTTCATGGTACTCACATGAGTTACTTATGGCACTTTTATCCTCTTCATGGTACTCACATGAGTTACTTATGGCACTTTTATCCTCTTCATGGTACTCACATGAGTTACTTATGGCACTTTTATCCTCTTCCTGGTACTCACATGAGTTACTTATGGCACCTGTATCCTCTTCCTCACATGAGTTACTGGCACTTTTATCCTCTTCATGGTACTCACATGAGTTACTTATGGCACCTGTATCCTCTTCCTCACATGAGTTACTTATGGCACTTTTATCCTCTTCATGGTACTCACATGAGTTACTTATGGCACTTTTATCCTCTTCATGGTACTCACATGAGTTACTTATGGCACTTTTATCCTCTTCATGGTACTCACATGAGTTACTTATGGCACTTTTATCCTCTTCATGGTACTCACATGAGTTACTTATGGCACTTTTATCCTCTTCATGGTACTCACATGAGTTACTTATGGCACTTTTATCCTCTTCATGGTACTCGCATGAGTTACTTATGGCATCTGTATCCTCTTCATGGTACTCACATGAGTTACTTATGGCACTTTTATCCTCTTCCTCACATGAGTTACTTATGGCACTTTTATCCTCTTCCTCACATGAGTTACTTATGGCACTTTTATCCTCTTCCTGGTACTCACATGATTTACTTATGGCACTTTTATCCTCTTCATGGTACTCGCATGAGTTACTTATGGCATCTGTATCCTCTTCCTCACATGAGTTACTTATGGCACTTTTATCCTCTTCATGGTACTCACATGAGTTACTTATGGCACTTTTATCCTCTTCATGGTACTCACATGAGTTACTTATGGCACTTTTATCCTCTTCATGGTACTCGCATGAGTTACTTATGGCATTTGTATCCTCTTCCTCACATGAGTTACTTATGGCACTTTTATCCTCTTCATGGTACTCACATGAGTTACTTATGGCACTTTTATCCTCTTCATGGTACTCGCATGAGTTACTTATGGCACCTGTATCCTCTTCCTCACATGAGTTACTTATGGCACTTTTATCCTCTTCATGGTACTCACATGAGTTACTTATGGCACTTTTATCCTCTTCATGGTACTCACATGAGTTACTTATGGCACTTTTATCCTCTTCATGGTACTCACATGAGTTACTTATGGCACTTTTATCCTCTTCCTGGTACTCGCATGAGTTACTTATGGCATTTGTATCCTCTTCCTCACATGAGTTACTTATGGCACTTTTATCCTCTTCATGGTACTCACATGAGTTACTTATGGCACTTTTATCCTCTTCATGGTACTCGCATGAGTTACTTATGGCACCTGTATCCTCTTCCTCACATGAGTTACTTATGGCACTTTTATCCTCTTCATGGTACTCACATGAGTTACTTATGGCACTTTTATCCTCTTCATGGTACTCACATGAGTTACTTATGGCACTTTTATCCTCTTCATGGTACTCACATGAGTTACTTATGGCACTTTTATCCTCTTCCTGGTACTCACATGAGTTACTTATGGCACCTGTATCCTCTTCCTCACATGAGTTACTGGCACTTTTATCCTCTTCATGGTACTCACATGAGTTACTTATGGCACCTGTATCCTCTTCCTCACATGAGTTACTTATGGCACTTTTATCCTCTTCATGGTACTCACATGAGTTACTTATGGCACTTTTATCCTCTTCATGGTACTCACATGAGTTACTTATGGCACTTTTATCCTCTTCATGGTACTCACATGAGTTAATTATGGCATCTGTATCCTCTTCATGGTACTCGCATGAGTTACTTATGGCATCTGTATCCTCTTCATGGTACTCACATGAGTTACTTATGGCACTTTTATCCTCTTCCTCACATGAGTTACTTATGGCACTTTTATCCTCTTCCTCACATGAGTTACTTATGGCACTTTTATCCTCTTCCTGGTACTCGCATGAGTTACTTATGGCACCTGTATCCTCTTCCTCACATGAGTTACTGGCACTTTTATCCTCTTCATGGTACTCACATGAGTTACTTATGGCACCTGTATCCTCTTCCTCACATGAGTTACTTATGGCACTTTTATCCTCTTCATGGTACTCACATGAGTTACTTATGGCACTTTTATCCTCTTCATGGTACTCACATGAGTTACTTATGGCACTTGTATCCTCTTCATGGTACTCACATGAGTTACTTATGGCATCTGTATCCTCTTCATGGTACTCGCATGAGTTACTTATGGCATCTGTATCCTCTTCATGGTACTCACATGAGTTACTTATGGCACTTTTATCCTCTTCCTCACATGAGTTACTTATGGCACTTTTATCCTCTTCCTGGTACTCACATGAGTTACTTATGGCACCTTTATCCTCTTCCTCACATGAGTTACTTATGGCATCTGTATCCTCTTCCTCACATGAGTTACTTATGGCACCTGTATCCTCTTCCTCACATGAGTTACTTATGGCATCTGTATCCTCTTCATGGTACTCGCATGAGTTACTTATGGCACCTTTATCCTCTTCCTCACATGAGTTACTTATGGCACTTTTATCCTCTTCCTGGTACTCGCATGAGTTACTTATGGCACCTTTATCCTCTTTCTGGTACTCACATGAGTTATTTGTGGCACTTTTATCCTCTTCCTGGTACTCGCATGAGTAACTGATGGCACTTGTATCTTCATTCTGGTACTCGCATGAGTAACTCGTGGCACTTTTATCTTCATGCTGGTACTCGCATGAGTAACTCGTGGCACTTTTATCTTCATGCTGGTACTCGCATTATCCACTTTTATCTTCATCCTGGTACTCGCATGAGTCACTCGTCACACTTTGAACTTGATCCTTGATACTCGGATGAGCCACTTTCAACTTCATCCTTGATACTCGGATGAGCCACTTTCAACTTAATGTTGATACTCGCGTCAGCCACTTTCAACTTCATCCTTGGTACTCGCATTATCCAATTATCTTCCTTTGAACTTCATGCTGGTACTCGTGTCAGCCACTTTGAAGTTCATTCTTGGTACTCGCATTATCCATTTTGAACTTCATCCTGGTACTGGCATGACCACTTACCTCACTTTGAAGTTCATCCTGGTACTGGCATGACCACTTACCTCACTTTGAACTTCATCCTGGTACTGGCATGACCACTTACCTCACTTTGAACTTCATCCTGGTACTGGCATGACCACTTACCTCACTTTGAAGTTCATCCTGGTACTGGCATTATCCACTTACCTCACTTTGAAGTTCATCCTGGTACTGGCATTATCCACTTACCTCACTTTGAACTTCATCCTGGTACTGGCATGACCACTTACCTCACTTTGAACTTCATCCTGGTACTGGCATGACCACTTACCTCACTTTGAAGTTCATGCTGGTATTCACATGAGCAACTCATAGAACTTTGAATTTCATACTGGTACTCACATGAGTAATTCATAGCGTTTTGAACTTCATCCTGGCACTGATACCACGTGGAAGTATGGGATCAGATTCTCACTCCCAAGAGATGGGTGTGCCTCCAGATAGCATCCTGTCAGTAACTTTATTTTCTGTAAAAATTAACCGCACCACGCAGTGTTTAAAACCTGGTGTTGATAGCTCGTTATATGTCGATAAACTTCGACAATGGATTTCGATTGTCAAACTCAAAAACCGGTCACCAGTTAGATCCTCAGCTGTTTCCGGTTCCAGTTGTGGAGGATACCAAATTTCTGGTGGTTATTTTCGACAGGAGGCTATTTTTGTTCCTCATTGACAGTATGTGAAAAATAATATGGCATAATAGTTGTTTAAAGAGACATTCCCGACTTTGCAGCAATTTTTAAAGAGACATTCCCGACTTTGCAGCAATTTTTAAGATGTTATCGACTAACAAGATACTTTTTAACGATTGTAATTACATATCAAACATATTTTTCTGCATAAAATATTAGTGGCTGTATATTAAACGTGTTTCTGATCGTTCTAATATTTGTACTAGGTTAAATTTCATCTTATTTCCTAAAATATAGTTTTTTCGTACGTACGAAATTATTTGAAGACAAAATCCAGTTAGGGCTTCTTACAAATATTGAGATGACAAGAAACACATTGTATATACAGACGCTGATATTCTAAACAAGAAAATGTATTTAATATGTAAGTTTAATCGTACAAATATTTTATTATTCGGAAACATCTTACAATGCAGCAAACTCAGGAATGTCCCTTTAATGACATCCCAGGACAAAAAAAAAAAAGTACATCGGCTATGGTCAGTGCAAAAATAATGTAATGATACCCATCAAAATAAAAATTCAACAGTAAAATTAAAACAGTGTAAAGAATTGTTAAAAAAAAATTAAATACAAATATCACAGATAGATAAAATGAAGGGACATTCCTGAGTTTGCTGCAATTTTTTAAGATGTTATCGACTAATAAAATGTTTCTACGATTAAACTTTCATATTAAGATGTTATCGACTAATAAAATGTTTCTACGATTAAACTTTCATATTAAATATATTTTCTTGTTTAGAATATTAGTGGCTGTGCTTCTGATCGTTCTAATATTTGTACCAAAAGATATAGCATGGAAGATATATGTAATAATTTTTAAATGTCACAATATGTAAATATGTGTTATTGGTTGGTTAAAAATAACTTTAATGGTACCTTCATGTCATTCTGAAATTGACTAATAGGTTTCAAACTTAAGATAAATCACATGTATTGCTTACTTACTCTTAGCATTGTTTCACTAAGTGTCTATTTTGAAGAATAATATATGAGACCAGGGAATTGTTAAATGAACAAAAAAGAAACATACCCGAAGCGGTGGTGAAGTATACTGTGTCAATGTTGCTTCCACTGACGTCTCGCCTCGAACATAAATGCTAATAAGAATGTATCTGTATTATGGGTAACCATGTTGGCTCAGGCATATACAAGTGAAAATCCATCAGTTACCTTGAAATAACATACATTTAACATTCAACGAAATAAAAAGTTACGTTCATTTAAACATTTATTAGATCAAATGCCTAACCTTTACCATAATACAAAATCATGAACATGACTACATTAAGCAACATAAATTCAACATCTCTGTAGTAAATAAATCTACTTCAAAATGGCAAAGACAGACCTATTTACGACAGTTAGGTCGTAAATTAAACTGGGATTGTCGTATTCGTGAGCCTACAGTTTAACAGTCAACGAAATAAAAACTTACGTCACACTTCATTTAAACATTTATTAAATCAAAATGGCAAAGACAGACCTATTTACGACAATTAGGTGGTATTGTCGTATTCGTGTGACTACAGTCTGAAAGAAGACTATTCATTGTGAATCATCCTATCAGGGGCGGAAATATGTAACACAGTTTGAAAAGCATGAATATACCTAACATTAACAATAACTCATATCAACTCAAGGGTAAATACTAACAAAGCAAATCCCATAGACGACAATAGTAATATATGTCGCTAAACCTCCTACACAGAGCGTATCAATTGACATAAACGCCACAAATATAAATACCACCACCCTCACCCTTAAAATCAATCGAAACAAAATTGTGGGTCAGGCTGCTCATTTCAGATAACGGGTAACGTCTCTGACCACCCTAGTTCCGCACAAAATGCGAGTACTTTTGTTTTTTACAGGTACCTCGTACATGTTTCAAGCACACGGCTACTTGACACAGTGGTAATAGATAAAATACAACTGCATACATGTTTTGCTCATATGATTTTTTTTACAACCAACACACTTAAATGTATCACCAGTCACAGGACTTGTGGTGTTGACTGCTGTATCAAACGTTGGATGCACCTCGAACTTTGACCCAGTCGGAAGTTGTTTCGTTTTGTACTAAAACTGAAATGTGAACATAACTCAAAACAGTCAAATGAACAACCAATCCCTGGTAGTGTTCAATTTCTTTCATAGGTGCATCCCACATAATCCTAGGAAACTTTCAGTCGAATGGAGAAGTGTCATAATCTTGTCACCTTGTAGTTATCTGATTCGCTTTCGTGTCTCCAAGCTCTGAAGCATATGCAATTGGAGCATCTCTTAGTTGGGATGATGATGTTGCAGTGTCTTTTTATCTATTACCAATAAAGGTGTTATATTTTGTAAGGTACCCAGCCATGTTGGCAGTAAGGGCAATGGAAGGGAAGATTTCGCTGCCAAGACTGCTTTGAATTTGCCCCATGTCGGTGTTTGTGTTCCCTACAGTGATTTTAAATTTTCATATTAACCAGTATATCTTTTCGACTTTGCATGATGATTGGGACGGTGCGGTTCCTAACAAGCTTCATTCTGTCGAGCCAGTCCTGGGAGAGTGGCAGTCATCCTAAGGGATATTCCTGAGTTTGCTGCAATTTTTAAGATGTTATCTACTAACAGACATTTTAACAATTGTAATTAAATATCAGATATATTTTTTTGCATAAAATACTAGTGGCTGTATATTAAACGTGTTTCTGGTCGTTCTAATATTTGTACTAGGTTCAATTTCATTGTATTTCCTAAAAAAAAAACTACATTTTGGTGCATACGAAATTATTAGAAGACATAATCCAGTTTGGGCTTCTTACAAATATTAAGACGACCAGAAACACATTGAATGTATAGACACTCAATCTAATTAAAATTAGCTCCACTATTACATGTGCATCTAAAGACAGCCAGTTGGAGCTCATGTCCACCAATCAAAACCTTACTTGCAGAATCCTGCCAGTGATTTAAAAATAATTTGAAAACATTCCGAATTATCCTGAGGGTATACGACATGTTTCGTGTGAATTATGAATGCCTTAAAACATAAATGACGGTCAATAATTGATAAATATATATTTTAATAAAAATAAAAGAAAGCAGACAGTGTATATTTATAAAGAAGAAACTTTCTCTCCTCTTCTTTTTCCTGCCTGGACATGTTTATCCTTAGATGACTGGTTTCAGAATGAAATAGTGTGCAATAATTTGACAAAGTGCCATCAACAACACAATAGTATTGAGAAACCTTCAATAAATATCTACCGATGTTTGTCAATATATTGTGTCGGTCAAAAACTTGCTTCAATATCACACACTAATGATCAATAATATTGTCAATATTTTTTTTAATTGACAATATTATTGTCAATAACATTCATCGTGTATGGGCTGCTTTAGTTGAGATGGTGATACGAAAGTGTCTTTTTATCAATTGCCAATAAGATTTTATATTTTGTTGGGTACCCAGCCATGTTGATATTAAGGATAACGAAAAGGCAGATGTTGCTGCCAAGTCTGCTTTGAACTTGCCTCGTGTCTATGTTGGTGTCCCCTATAGTGATTTTAAATTTCACATTACCAATATAGCTTTTCGACTTGACAAGATGCTTGGCGGTTGGGAACAAGCTTCATCATGTCAAACCAGCCAGTCCTGGGAGAGTGGCAGTCATCCTACAGGCGGTGTAGGAAGGATGAAGTAGTCGTATGCCGTGCTCGCATCGGTCATACATATTTGACGCATTCATTTATTTTACACCGACTGTGTTCCACATTTTGGTGGAGTGTGATCATCTCAAGCCGACGAGAAATGATATATTTAGCAACAGAAATGTTTTGGAATCTTTTAAAGGGACATTCCTGAGTTTGCTGCAATGTTTAAGAAGTTATCGACTAACAGAGACTTTTTAACGATTGTAATTACATATCAAATATATGTTTCTGCATAAAATATTAGTGGCTGTATATTAAACGTGTTTCTGATCGTTGTAATATTTGTACACGGTTAACTTTCATTTTATTTCCTAAAATACGTTTTTTCGTACATACATACGAAATTATTTGAAGACAAAATCCAGTTTGGACTTCTTACAAATATTAAGAAGACCAGAAACACTTTGAATATACAGACACTGACATTCTAAACAAGAAAATATATTTAATATGTAAGTTTAATCGTAGATATATTTTATTAGTCGGAAACATCTCACAATGCAGTACACTCAGGAATGTCCCTTTAAATTCCATCCAGAATTAATTGTAAACTTGAAAAACTTTGACTTCTATACAGAGTTTTGAAATATACTTGCCTTGATTTATGTATTGTATTATAATTTTTCCCCGTAGCTGCTTTCACTGTGATTATATGTGTATTTTTGTGCTGGGGTGTCGTTAAAGCTGGAGTCCCTTGAATATTTTTTATTATTTAAGCATTTAGAATAGATGATCCGGTTCTGTTTGGTACACAAAAGGTCCACCACATTGCTATAGTTTCGCAATGCTCGCTTATCTAAATTTTAAAATTGGTATTATTGTTTTGTTGTTTGTTCTGTTTATATATATAAGGCATGTATCTATAATATTTCAATGGGTTTTCTTTTCAATGTTTCAACATAGGTAGATCATAAATGAAAAAATAAATATGTGTTTACAAATCTACATTTACCATTCCTTCTTCTCTCAATCTCCCCACCCTCCTTGTCACTGCCATGAAAAAAAAAAAAAAAAAAAAAAAAAATTCCTATCGTGACTCGAAATTGCTGAATATCCCTATCTGTAAGCTGTCCGTAGAATGATCACATTTGCAGGCTGTCCAGCGATCCTGCTTTTTCCTACTTTTTGGTCTTTGTCCTACTTTTCTTCTAAATACCTAGTTTTATTACTTTTTGGTTTCAAAATGTCGCAAATTACTGTTAAAGGGACATTCCTGAGTTTGCTGCAGTTTTTAAGATGTTATCGACTAACAGAGACTTTTTAACGATTGTAATTACATATCAAATATATTTTTCGGCATAAAATATTAGTGGCTGTATATTAAACGTGTTTCTGATCGTTCTGATATTTGTACTAGGTTAAATTTCATCTTATTTCCTAAAATGTTTTTTCGTACGTACGAAATTATTTAAAGACAAAATCCAGTTTGGACTTCTTACAAATATTAAGACGACCAGAAACACATTGAATATACAGACACTGATACTCTAAACAAGAAAATATATTTAAAGGGACATTCCTGAGTCTGATGCAATTTTTCAAATGTTATCGACTAACAGAGACTTTTTAACGATTGTAATTACATATCAGATATGTTTCTGCATAAAATATTTATGGCTGTATCCAGTTTGGGCTTCTTAGAAATATTAAGACGACCAGAAACACGTTGAATATACAGACATTGATATTCTAAATCAGAAAATATATTTAATATGTAAGTTTAATCGTAGAAATATTTTATTAGTCTGAAACATCTTACAATGCAGAAAACTCAGGAATGTTCCTTTAAAGCATGTATATTGCTTGTGTTATATTATAAAAGTCAAACGTTATGGGAATTGGGGTGAGGGATTTGCGGCGAGATATATCTGCCAAAATTCTGCACCATATAATTTCAACATATTCAACTTATACCCTGACAGTCGATTTATTTCATTCCAATGTTACTGTTGCCATGACGAAGTAGAGTGCTCTTTCAATACTCGGATGAAGCTGTCTGCTGAGTACTGGAGTTTGTAGTACTGCTACATTGCATCTGTACACGGGTTTTGAAATATCTTGATCTCACATTGACTTTTACCTTAGTTTGATAACAAAAATACAGGTACAAACTGAGCAAAACATTTCTCAATAATACCACGTTTTGGATTTAAGCACATTAGTTTATCCCGTATGAGCATGAATAATGTTGCTACGTACGGTTTAAGTCCTACTGTTTCTGTATTTCCATTCATACTTTTGTCTGACTTTTTTTTTTTTTTTTTTTATAAGGGTGTGTTGGACAGCCTGCTTTTGTGTGTCCCAGCTATACAGTAAATGGAATTTGAGCATTCCTTGTTTGGGATGGGTATCCATTCCCAATAAAGATTTTATTATCATTGTAAATGATATTTGCATATACTTACCTTTTCCGACATCCAATAGCCCATGTATATTTTTGTGCTGTGGTATGTCGTGAAAGGGACATTCCCGAGTTTGCTGCATTGTAAGATGTTTCCTACTAATAAAATATTTCTACGATTAAACTTACATATTAAATATATTGTCTTGTTTAGAATATCAGTGTCTGTATATTTCTACGATTAAACTTACATATATTTTCTGTATATTCAGTATGTTTCTGGTCGTCTTAATATCTGTAAGAAGCCCAAACTGGATTTTGTCTTCAAATAATTTCATACGTCCGAAAAAATTATATTTTAGGAAATAAAATGAAATTTAACCTAGTACAAATATTAGGACGATCAGAAACACGTTTAATGTACAGCCACTAATATTTTATGCAGAAAAACATATTTGATATGTAACTTTTACAATCGTTAAAAAGTGTCTTGTTAGTCGATAACATCTTAAAAATTGCAGCTAACTCAAGAATGTCCCTTTAACATTCAGTCACTGTCCAATCGCTGCCAGAGAGAAACTAAGCTGCAAATGACGCACGAATGCTGCTTTTTCCTCGACGTTTGATCTTTGCTTTCATAATCTGTTATAGCAACTCTTGTAATATCTCACGTCTGCTGCAATCATATCGATGACTCGAAAGACGTACACTTCAATTTTGAGTAGTACTTTGATACCCATATTTCTGGCTTTTTTTTAGAAAGATTTCCTGAATGATTGGGTTTCTTCTCTCGATCCAACCAGTGCGCCACAACTGGTCACAGACCGTGGTATGTGCTATCCTGTCTGTGGGGAAAGTGCATATAAAAGATCCCTTTCTGCATTAACAAAATGTTGCGGGATTCCTCTATTGACTATGAGTCAGAATTACCAAATGTTTGACATCCAATAGCCGATGATTAATATATCAATATGCTCTAGTGGTGTCGTTAAACAAAACATTCGTTTTTCAACACCAGGACTCTCGGGAAAACAGTTGCACATATTTGCTTTTATTTGTTCTTGGAAACATTTTGCTTGCCACGAATGACGCTATTTGGGCTTTCTAGAGAAGAATATCAGTTTTGGTTTTGGTTTTTCTTCGTCAAGTGAATTTATTTACACCTTACGCTCGAGTCTGGTGTGTTCTGGTGTATCAAATCATTTCAACTTATTTTCGTGCTTATATCCAATTAACGTTCAAACACGCTGTCCTGGGCACACACCTCTGCAGTGTTCGAGATTAAAAAAAATTGGGCAGTATCCCAGCTTGATACTAACATTTCAAAATCTGGTATCCCATCTGAGAATTTAGTATCCCAATCAAATGAAATTCATAAATAGCATCGTAACAAACTTGGACGACACTGTTCTCGTTCCCAGTCTATTGCTACGCCTCAATCAAAATCGCGGAATTCGTGAAATTCGCAATCAAAAGGAATCGGCAAAAAGACATGCAAAAGACTAATTTTGAGTAGTTTTTAAAACATTTCGATTTATATACAGGTTTTTTTTTAAAGGGACATTCCTGACTTTGCAATTTTTAAGATGTCGACTTTTTAACGATTGTAATTACATATCAAATATATTGTTCTGCATAAAATATCAGTGGCTGTATATTAAACGTGTTTCTGATCGTTTTAATATTTGTACTACGTTAATTTCATTTTATTTCCTAAACTATTTTTTTTTTCGTACGTGTGAATTTATTTGAAAACCAAATCCAGTTTGGACTTCTTACAAATATTAAGACGACCAGAAACACATTGAATATACAAACACTGATGGTCTAAAAAATGAATGAATGTTTAGCACGAAAAATACATCGGCTATTGGGTGTCAAACTATGGTAAATGGAACAAAAATTTGATAATCAACATCATTATAAAAATTCAACAGTTAAATTAAAACAGATATCACATAGATAAAATTAAAATCACGTAAAAGTTGTAAAACAAATTTTGGATGGAATTGAAATAATTCCATCACATTTTCTCTGACCAAAAAGATCACCGGCAACATAGTAACTATAAAAGAGCCGAGATTGTCGGTTAGGCCACCGTTTGAGGTGACATTTATTAAAATTAAGACAGAAGTTGTAGCAAAAGTGTGATTATATTGTTTAAATACAGCACTAGCTTGCATTCAGAGTGATATTTTAATATTGTATGTGCGTGTGTATGCTTAAAAGTATACGGAAGTTAAATAGCTGAAATGATTTTGGGACTGAATACGCCACCAAGCGAGTTATAAAACTAATATCTGAAACCAGTCCAAGAAAGGTACAAGCCATGGAGAAAAACCCGGCGATGGAAAATGCATACATCCTTCTTTTCGAAGACAATGTGCAGTCCTTGAAAGGTTGCAGGCCCGCTAATCTGCAAACATAAAGAAGTACCAACGGAAATAATGCTACAAAAACATGTAACCAAATCAGTACAAAACTGAATTTGATGGAGGTAGACGGGGAGGTGGTGGGGTCTTTTGGTTCGTGCTCGCATCGGCCATACATATTTGACACATGCATTTATTTTAAAGAAGGACCCTGCTCCTCAGTGTGAACTCTGTGTACTCTGACTGTGCTCCACATTTTGGTGGAGTGTGATCATCTCAAGCCGGCGAGAAATGATATATTTGGCAATAGAAATGTTTTGGAATCCTTTAGATTCCACCGGCCTCGGTGGCGTCGTGGTTAGGCCATCGGTCTACAGGCTGGTAGGTACTGAGTTCGGATCCCAGTCGAGGCATGGCATTTGTAATCCAGATACCGACTCCAAACCTTGAGTGAGTGCTCCGCAAGGCTCATTGGGTAGGTGTAAACCACTTGCACTGACCAGTGATCCATAACTGGTTCAACAAAGGCCATGGTTTGTGCTATCCTGCCTGTGGGAAGCGCAAATAAAAGATAACTTGCTGCTAATCGTAAAGAGTAGCCCATGTAGTGGCGACAGCGGGTTTCCTCTCAAACTCTGTGTGGTCCTTAACCATATGTCTGACGCCATATAACCGTAAATAAAATGTTTTGAGTGCGTCGTTAAATAAACCATTTCTTTCTTTGCCTTTACTCCATCCAGAATTAATTGTAAAGTTTTTAAAACACTTTGACTTCTATACAAAGTTTTAAAATTTACTTACCTCGATTTTATTTTATTGTTTTACACGTTTTCCCCACAGCTCCTTACACTGTGGTTTTGCATAAATATATATAAATAATATTTTCATATGCTTACCATTTGTGTCTCCCAATAGCCGATGTGTATTTTTGTGCTGGGGTGTCGTTAAACATTCATTTGTTTATTCATTTATTTACTCTTTTTAGTAATGCTCCACCTGCCTAGTTGAGTTTTATGCTTCAACAACAATGCTAAATCATCCCAGGTAAAATCGTGCACAAATTTCCCATGAATGCTTTTACTTGCGTAAAATTACTTTAATATGTAAGTTTAATCGTAGAAATATTTTATTAGTCGGAAACATCTTACAATGCAGCAGTCAGGAATGTCCCTTTACTGTAATTACCTTGAGGTTTTTAAAACACTTTCGTTTCTATACATAGTTTTAAAATATACTTACCTTGATTTATGTATTGTATTATTATTTTCCCCACGGCTCCTTACACTGTGGTTTTACATAATTATATAAATAATATTTTGTTATACTTACCATTTGCGACACCCAATAGCCGATGTGTATTTTTGTGCTGGGGTGTCGTTCGTTCATTCATTCATAAATTCATTCATTCAACTCGTACCAAGCTGAAACCGTTAACACGATCAAGCTAGTATTTGCACAAAGGCAAACTTCCTGGTGGGATGTGTTGCTCACAAAGATCGCTAGGGCCGTACTCTGATCAAAATCCGGGGTGTGTGGGGGCACTACTTTTTATAAACAAATTAAACCCTTAGGATGTGTATGCTATTTTCTGGAGTAAAAAAAGTTGGATTCTCAGGCCCCCCCCCCCCCCCCCCCCCCCCGGAGGGTACGGCCCTGCATCCAACATTTGTTTAACAATTTTAAAATCGGACTTTTGCTGTGTGCATTTTGTGGATTGATATGTTTTATTAGTTGTTCATATAAGTATTTATTGAGTTATACAAATTATTACAAAATAAAACTCGGTTTCTATAACATTTGTCTGTAGTAAATGTTGTTTTATTATATAAATAGCTACAGAAACCCATAAAGGTATTATTGAGTATAAAAGTCTTATTTTTAGTATATTGTAGTTACAGTGACAATAAGACTTCTTTTTTCTTGTTTTTAATTGCTATAACTTTTTGTATGTGGAATATGTTCATGCTTTAATTACTTTATGTTGTATAGTTAGATTTAATGAAATTGAAGTGCTATAAAATTGCTAAAGTCCCTGTGATGGACAAGTACATTTTTTACAAGCGTTCCACTGTTTCAACTCGATAATGACGTCATTTCTGAAGTAAATTCTGTTGTGAGACTAGATTGTTTTGTCTATTTGTCAAATGATGGTTTACTTTAAAATTGTCTGTCACGGGGATCCTATAATACCCGTAACTGAATGAAACACGATTTATCCAAATATCTCTCCTAACTGTATATCTATTAGATCTCTCTGTAACAGGCAGTTATACCCGCTGGCTCGTCTAGGTATGATCAGCGATAAGATCTTATATAAAGTATATATTATTATACCACGTTTAGTTCACTAGAAAACACAACAAAAACACAATACACTTTGGAATCTGTATTAACCTACGCTGACAAATGTACTGCCGCAGTAGTTAATTAACAACAACAAATAATAACAACCCAGAACTGATCACTTAATTAGTTAATCTCTAGGTGTCTAGTTTACACAATATGCTAATCGCTTCACCGTGACACAATACCCACACGTGTAATAATTGAGAAACGCTTCCAGGAGAACTTAATTAATAAAGGAATTACAACTCTATTCCTAACTGGTTAATTTTTAATTAACCCTTACTACTCATTCAGTAACGTGATAATTGAGAAACGCTTCCAGGAGAACTTAATTAATAAAGGAATTACAACTCTATTCCTAACTGGTTAATTTTTAATTAACCCTTACTACTCGTTCAATAACCTTGTAACACAGAATTAATACTGGTACCTATCACAATAAAGACAATAACCTACAGTTTACCTAGGTCCTCTAGGATGACTGGATAATCTTTATATATATATTTAGACCAGTGAGCCTACAGTATACTGCATCTAAATAATATTGGCATAATACAGTATTAAAATATTTAAAGTCACATCAATCACATCAAGGTTATACAACAGAGCAGAAATAAAATATTTATCAGTCCAGTCGGACTAATGTTCCTCGGAGCCGTCCAATATGTTTCTCCCCGATATCTCTAAAACCCTAGCTATTTATTAAAACCCCCAAATATCGCCTGGGGGTACAAGGCGGTCCTCCCCCTATCAAGTGATATTCCACAGCGACCAAGACGGCATATCTTTCTCTTAGATCGCCAGACTCAATGACGCCTAGTCGCCAAAATCACGGTTGTAAAAACCGCACTCGCGGAGGTATTACGTAACTACTGGCCACGTGGCCTCCAGACCTGCACTAAGTGCATATTGGGATGCACGGTCGCGCGAAGGTATTACGTAACAAGGTGCCCACCTGGCCTAAGTGCATATTGGAACTGCACACGGCCCTCTAAAACAATTAATATCGCCACAGGCGAAAAGAAATTAAGAGCATGTATCGTCACACTGTCCAAAGTAATTGATGCGACGTTCATTTGCACCAATGAAAGACTTAATAAGAACTTGTCGTAACCTTTACGGAAAAGGCCGAGGTTTACTATCACGCGATTAAGTCAGTTACTGTTTAGAAGTGGTGTGTGTGTGTGTGGGGGGGGGGGGGGGGGGGGGGGGGGGGAGGTGTCCTATTATAATCAAGTCCCGTCGTACAAAAACAATGTCCTAATAATATGATGAATTATAAGCTACATTCTTCTGAACTTTCCAGAAAATTGGTCTGTGTAGAAATAAAAATAATCATTCAAATGCTTACTTCTATCGCTTTTAAACTGGGGGGGGGGGGGGGGGGGGGGGGGGGGGGGGCAAAGCATATTGTGCCCGCCCCCCTCCCCCCCCCCATTTCCGACACCTATGATGTATATTTTAAGGGCGTTTCAACGTCGCAAAGTCTTGTTTCACTCTCTTGCAACTTTATCGAGATGTGTTACAGGTTTCTAGCTAAACTCAATTTCAGTTTTTACGAGTTGAAACTGCGCCACTTGGTTCTGATTCACGTACGACATTCAATAAGATGAGGGGTGGGTATCCCAGTGTGAAACGCTCGCTTCATGCGCGGTCGACCTAGGATCGATCCCCGTCTGTGGACCCATTGGGCTATTTCTCTTCCCAGCCATTGCACCACGATAGGTATATCAAATGCTGTGGGATGGTGCATATAAACGATTCCTTGTTAATAATGGAACAGTGTAGCTTTTAGACCTACCTCATGATACGATACACGTAGCACGATACCTGATTAGCAGTAATTTTCAAGTAAAACAAGACGTTGAAGCTTAGGTGAAGTGATTTAAAAATAAGAAATAAACCTGATAAAGTAAATCACTAATTAAACAGTTTTAATGTAGAAATACCACATCATAGACATACTGATACATTAAGCAGGCAAATATATCATTGTATTAGAAAATGTGAACAAAAAAATTCAACGAATAATCAATTGTTGGTCTATTGTTAATTCTAAATAAGCAAATGCCTTTATTGCAGGCTACTTAAAATTAAAATGTTCTAATAAAAAGGCGCCATTTTTTTTTAGATGTTCGTCCCCTGGCAAATTTATTTTTGAAACATGTTTCTCAGTAACGTAATAACTCTTTCACTAAGGCTTGCATAAACAAAGGAACATTGTTCGATAGTCGAAAGTTATAAATGTAACGTTTTGTCATCAAAATTAAATGGTTTAATATCTGAATCTATGTATACCAAAAATTATCATTTAATCGTCGAAAAATACGCGGAATCCTGTAGTAGAGTTCAAATCCACTTTTCCAAATCAGTTTTACATTTGGACATTTTACGAACAATTTGTGGCCTTAATTCTGTGAAGAATTTTATACTGAAAATCTATTAGTAATACGTGTTTGGTAACATATATATTTTTCCATACCAGAGAGTTATTTTCAAAACTTGTGGAACAGCGAGTTTGCGCTGTTGGCATGACTGTGTTTGTAGAAAGAAAATTATTAAATAAACTAGAATCTTTATTTGTTTTAGTTATGACACGCATAAAAGTAGAACGACTAATATTTATTTTTATTTTTTTAATCTGGCATTTTATTAAAGCCGCACACCCTAGTTCCATCCAGCGAAAATAAATTATAATTTGGTTAATCTACAAACCTGTAACACACTTAGATCACGTTTTTATCAAATGGATTGAAAAAGCAGGTTTTATATCGATAAATACCATGGGAATCCCCATGTCCCAATTGCTTGAAATAATTTTGAAAGTTAGTATTCTGATGTCACCGGTAGATGTCGCCCGAAGCACAACAATGCCTACGTCACGACAAATTTCACAGACTTGGGGTGCGTTTCTTTCACCTCTCCTGGACATGTTCCAACTGTTCTGTCCTGGTTGTATCCCCTCTCTAGATATCGTAAGACTTAGCACAATTATTGGTTTTAAGGGTTTGTAACGTTTTGTATTGAGACACTTACTTGTCTGAACTTTATTGTTACTGAAAATGTTTACGAACTGTGAAGAAAAATCTCACAAATGAACAACAACAAATCGGATGTTGATTGCGCGAACCGTGCACGAGAAAACAAACCGAACCAAAATGATAACGGTCACGTGATATACCAACGTCTGTGACATTGAAAGATCCCTTGCTGCCTGTCGTAAAAAGAGTAGCCTATGTGACGACAGCGGGTTTCCTCTAAAAAAAATCTGCGTGGTCCTTAACCATATGTCTGACGCCATATAACCGTAAATAAAATGTGTTGAGTGCGTCGTCAAATAAAACACTTCTTTCTTGTTTTTAAAATAGGCATTATACGATATCGGTTCACCAATTAATTTCTCATAAGTCTCGATTTTTTTATAATTTGTCCTAATTCTTCCAAGCTTTCAATACGTCTATCCAAAATTGGTTTTTAATCTTCTCTTTAACGTTCTCTAAAAAAACAAATAGTACCAAGTTTGTATAAATTAATTTTTCCACTCGCTAAATTCGCCAACTGCGAATTTTAGGAATAATTAGCGAATTTTATTTTCATTTGGCGAAAACATTACATGTAATAATAGATGTTTTGTTGAAAAATAACTCTGGATTTTGCATTTTTTAAAGATAATTTAGCGAAATGTTTTGCTCACCCAGAGAGTTTTAATAAAAGTAGATACTTCAGTCATTCTTAGTCCACCATCTTTATAATTTTTAACGACTGATCATTTAATTCTGTCAGGACCATATGAAAGCAAAACATAATTAGATTTAAGTTAGTAATACATTCAGTTTGTGGATTTAGTAAATTTGTTAAAATATACGTTAATTTTAAAAGAAAGAAAGAAATGTTTTATTTAACGACGCACTCAACACGTTTTATTTACGGTTATATGGCGTCAGACATATGGTTAAGGACCACAGATTTTGAGAGGAAACTCGCTGTCGCCACTACATGGGCTACTCTTTCCGATTAGCAGCAAGGGATTTTTTTATGTGCGCTTCCCACAGGCAGGATAGCACAAACCATGGCCTTTGTTGAACCAGTTATGGATCACTGGTCGGTGCAAGTGGTTTATACCTACCCATTGAGCCTTGCGGAGCACTCACTCAGGGTTTGGAGTCGGTATCTGGATTAAAAATCACATGACTCGACTGGGATCCGAAACCACGACGCAACCGAGGCCGGTAATTTTGAAAGAGCAAGTGTTTTAATTACTGTTATTTTCCTAGTTTCCACGCCAGAAATTCAATAAGCATTGTATTTTGCAAACAATTTTCATTAATTTGTTTTTCCAAATATTTTCTAGTTTTTTATTTAGTGTTATTCCTAAAATATTAAAATTCGATTCGCACCAATCAATACTGAGAATTGTTTGCACGTTTCTGCCGTGGTGTCTGCAAGGGGCCCTAAATCAAAATTTTGTTTTATCTCTGTTAAAGGGACATTCCTGAGTTTGCTGCAATTTTTAAGATGTTATCGACCAACAGAGACTTTTTTAACGATTGTAATTACATATCAAATATATTTTTCTGCATAAAACGTGCCCGCATCGGCCATACATGTTTGACGCATTCATTTATTTTAAAGAAGGGCCCTCCCCCTCAGTATGAACATTGTCAGTGTACACTGACTGTGCGACACATTTTGTTGGAGTGTGATCATCTCAAGCCGACGAGAAATGATATATTTGGCAACAGAAATGTTTTGGAATCTTTTAAATTCCATCCAGAATTAATTGTAAAGTTTTTAAAACACTTTGACTTCTATACAAAGTTTTAAAATATACTCACCTTGATTTGATGTATTCTATTATACGTTTCACCTACAGCTCCTTACACTGTGGTTTTACATAAATATATATAGATAATAATTTTCATATACTTACCATTTGTGACACCCAATAGCCAATGTGTATTTTTGTGCTGGGGTGTCGTTAAACATTCATTCATTCATTCATTCAAAATATGAGTGTGTATATTAAACGTTTTTCTGATCGTTCTAATATTATTCCTAGGTTAAATTTCATTTTATTTCCTAAAATATATTTTTTCGTACGTAGAAGACAGAATCCAGTTTGGGCTTCTTACAAATATTAAGACGACCAGAAACACCCTGAATATACAGACACTGATATTTTAAACAAGAAAATATATTTAATTTGTAAGTTTAATCGTAGGAATATTTTATTAGTCGGAAACATCTTACAATGCCGCAAACTCAGGAATGTTCCTTTAATACTTAGACCAGGCCTGGTGTTTATAAAACGTTTAGAGTCTTAGACTCGAGACTCTAATGAGTCTGAGACGGTAACGACATGGAAACGTCATGCTAATTGAGATTGAGTCTGGACAAACAGTTTTATAAGCACAGTCCCTGATATATATTTTAAATAAATCCAACAGTTGAAGAGCCCATATCAAAGATTTACGAGAACTATCCAAATATACCTGTGTGTCGTCGGCAAATTGCCCAGTTCTATACTCGACTCCGCCGATTTTAATTCCCTTAATATTATGATAATTTCAAAGAATTTCTACGCAAATAATAAATAAATATGGCGATAGAGGATCACCTTGTGTACAACCTCTTTCGATATTATAAGGCTCCGAGTGATGTCCGTTTGGTAAAATATATAATACAGCATTATTATAAAAAGTAGCTACCCATCTTCGAATAGAGGCACCAAAGCCAAAATACTCCAGAGTTTTTTCAATGAATCTCATGAATATCGAATCGGTGTATTGTGACATCCCTAATATCCATTTTACGATGTAATCGTTTAATCGGCATCGCGGTCAGCAAACAAGTGATGCCATTGACTGACGTAGAAGCGGATATGACTGCGCATGTACGTGATTGTCAGATGATGTTAAGGAGGGTGAGACGTAGTGATGGATGTGTGTCGGTGTTGTCGTGGTTAAGCCGTCGGACATAAAACTGGTAGGTACTGGGTTCGCAGCTCGGTACCGACTCCCACCCAGTGCGAGTTTTAACGACTCGGTGGGTAGGTGTAAGACCACTACAACCTCTTCACTCTTTACTAACAACTAACCCACTATCCAGGACAGACAGCCCATATATCTGAGGTGTGTGTCCAGGACAGCGTGCTTGAACCTTAATTGGATATAAGCAAGAACATGGGTAGGTGTAAGACCACTACAGCCTCTTCACTAACAACTGACGACTAACCCACTGTCCTGGACAGACAGCCCTATAGCTGAGGTGTGTGCCCAGGACAGCGTGCTTGAACCTCAATTGGATATAAGCAAGACAATAAGTTGAAGTGAAAGTTACCGCATGGTTTTGATTGTCAACTGTATTTGGACGGTTGCACTCGACTTTGTTCCGTGACACCCTTCTAAAGACGATGAAGTCCAAAACATACACCATTTACTTGCGCAGAGCATTGTCAATGTTGTATCTGTAAGTGTCCAGCTGGTAGGTACTGGGTTCGGATCCAGTCGAGGCATGGGATTTTTAATCCAGATACCGACTCCAAACCCTGAGCGAGTGCTCCGCAAGGCTCAATGGGTAGGTGTAAACCACTTGCACCGACCAGTGATCCATAACTGGTTCAACAAAGGCCATGGTTTGTGCTATCCTGCCTGTGGGAAGCGCAAATAAAAGATCCGTTGCTGCTAATCGGAAAGAGTAGCCCATGTAGTGACGACAGCGGGTTTCCTCTCAAAATCTGTGGTCCTTAACCATATGTCTGACGCCATATAACCGTAAATAAAATGTGTTGAGTGCGTCGTTAAATAAAACATTTCTTTCTTTCTGTAAGTGTCCAGGTGTGGAACATAGTGGTAAAACACTCGGTTGATGCGCGATAAGCCTAGGATGGATCCCCGTCCGTGGATCCATTAGGTTTTGTCTCGTACCAGCCAGTTCACCATGACTAATATATGAAAACCGTGGTATGTGCTATCCTGTTTGTGGAATGGTGCATATAAAAGATGCCACGAAAGCCTGACAATATAAACTGAGATTTGAAATGTAACAGACGGGGGTTGGTTTTTGGTGCTATGGAATTTGGAATATCCCGTAGGATTAATGCCAAAGAAGAAAAAGGTGCGCAATTTGTATGAAGGAAATTTGGTGCATTTTTTATCGGTCCGCCGAAATTGAAAAGGGGGAGCTATATATGTTTTGGATAGCTCGTTACTAGGACCTAGTTTGCGTTGAGATATCTAGGTTGCCCATAGGGGCCGTTATAAGGGCCTGATCTATTCAGATCGTAAGTCTTTGTAGCCATAAACTGACTGAAGTAGGTCCCACACTGAGACGGAATCTCTGGGGAATAAAAACATTGCAGTCTGTAGTTGAATGCATCAAACACCTTCCCGGGGCGGGATTTAGCTCAGTCGGTTGAGAGCTAGCTCGATGTGCTTGCGTTGCAGGATCGAACCACCTCGGTGGATTCATTCAACTGATTGGGTTTTTTTTCGTCGCAGCCAGTGCACCACAACTGGTCAAAGGCCGTGGTATGTGCTTTCCTGTATGTGGGGAAAGTGCATTTAAAAGATTCCTTGCTGCTAATGAAAAACAAATAGCGGGTTTCCTCTGATGACTATGAGTTAGAATTACCAAATGTTTGACATCCAATAGCCGATGATTAATTAATCAATGAGCTCTAGTGGTGTCGTTAAACGAAACAAACATTTTGTTAGACACTTGGTAGCAGTTGTGTATTTTTGTGCTGACATGTTAAATATTCATTCATGCAAGCCATGTTGGTATTTAGGGCAGTGCAAAGATAGATTCAGCTGCTTTGAATTTTCTCAAAAGTCAGTATGACCTACAGGTGATTATAAACGTGATGTTAGCCAATATGTTTTCGAAATGGCAAGATGATTGGAACGGTGCGGTTGCGAGACAAAATCCAGTTTGGGCTTCTTACAAATAATAAGACGACCAGAAACACATTAAATATACAGACACTGATATTCTAAACAAGAATATATATTCAATATGTAAGTTTAATCGTAGAAATATTTTATTAGTCGGAAACATCTTATAATGCAGCAAACTCAGGAATGTCCCTTTAACTAAAACAAACTGCATCGGCCATACACGATTAACATTTACATTTAGACACTTTCTGCCGTATTAGTAGTCGAGGTTAGCCTTTGATATTCTCAAATTTTAATTTTACTTCTTTATTAATATATATATATATATATATATATATATATATATATATTATATATATATATATATATATATATATTACTTCTTTATATATATATATATAATATAATATTAATTTTACTTCTTTATATATATATATATATATATATATATATATATATATATATATATATATATATATTATAATATATATTATATATATTATTAAGAAGTAAAAGTCATATATCTCTCTTTAATTCAATAATAATAATAATAAGCCTGCCGCGTTGTTTCTACAAAATCGTCAATCAAAACCTAAATCAACATCCATCGGACTCCAGGCGAACATCCATACGTTACACCCCGCCCCTAATGTTATAAGGAGGGGAGTCGTAAGGTATATGGTAAACACTCAGATGCAGACAATTAAATCTGGGTTTATGGAGAGGATCATAGTCATTTCTAGTGGCGGATCTAAGGGGGTGGGGGGGGGGGGGTGGTAAGGCCCTCCCCTCTAAATTTTGCAATTGTATTTTCTTTTCATTTTTTACGATGGAGAATCTGAGGAATCTCTTCGGTAACGTTTATGGCCTTAGGCCAGATGTCATTAACCACCCTACCCGCCAACTGATTTTCTAGATTCGCCATTGATGTTTACGAATCTTTTGGTGGGGGGGGGGGGTTACCACAGCTCCATTCACTGTTTCCGTGTTTTGACCTTAACGTTTATTTTATTCCCGTATGTTAATATGCTTAATATTTTTGCACCCCTTTTTACACTGTATTTGTTTTCTGTTGAAATCTCGTTCCAACCAGTGAACCATGATTGGTATATCAAACACCGTGGTATGTGCTACCCTGTCTGCAGAATGGTGCATATAAAAAAGATCCCTTGCTTCTAGTGGGAAAAATTTAGCTCGTTTCCTCTCTAAGACTATATAATATGTCAAAATTACCAAATGTGCTCAGGTGGTGTTGTTAAACAAGAGAAATTAACTTTAACCAGATGTGTTTTCTCGCAGCTGTGATATATTTGTCGGTTGAGTGCTGGTCTCAGGTGATTGCGTCGCAGAATTAAACCACCTCGGCGAAGCCATTCAACTGATTGGGGTTGTTTTTTTCTTGCTCCAACCAGTGTATCACAACTGGTTGAATGCTGTGGTATGTGCAATCGTGTCTGTGGGGAAATGTGCATAAAAGATCCCTTACTACTAATGGGAAAATGTAGCGGGTTTCTTCTCTAAGACTATATGTTAAACAAGACAAACTTTAACTTTATTCGATATACACGATGTATTTTATCTGCTGAAGTGTCTTTCACAGCTGTTTAACTGATGATTTTATAATGTTTGTATTGATGTTAAAGGATTTTTTTGTGTTTAACGACACCACTAGAGCACATTGATCTATTAATCATCGGCTATTTGATGTCAAACACTTGGTAATATTGACGTGCAGTCATAGAGAGTAAAACCCGGTATATTTTTTTCCATTACTAGCGAGGGATCTTTTATATGCACCATCCCACAGACAGGATACCACATACCACGGCCTTTGATATGTCGGTCATGGTGTACGGGCTGGAAAGAGAAATAGCCCAATGGGCCACCGACGGGGGTGGATCCCAGACCGACCGCGCATCAGGCGATCACTTTACCACCGGGCTACGTCACGCCGCTCGAATTGATATTTTCAGAAAATACCTTTGACGACGCCCAATAGCCGATGTCATTTTCGTGCTGGGGTGTCGTTAAGTATTCACCCATTCATGCCGTAGTGTCATTAAAGGGACATTCTCGAGTTTGTTGCATTGTAAGATGTTTCCGACTAATAAAATAGTTCTACGATTAAACTTACATATTAATTATATTTTGTTGTTTTGAATATCAGTGTCTGTATATGCAATGTGTTTCTGGTCGTCTTAATATTTGTAAGAAGCCCAAACTGGATTTTGTCTTCAAATAATTTCGTACGTACGAAAAACTATTTTTTAGGAAATTAAATTAAATTTAACCTAGTACAAATATTAGAACCATCAGAAATACGTTTATTATACAGCATCTAATATTTTATGCAAAAAAATATATTTGATAATTAATTACAATCACCCCTGCGTGTGCTGTAACCTCACCGTGATGCAGGGGTGTAACATTCTCTTTGAGAATGGCCAATACAGCACAAAATTGAAGTTTTGAGTAAAATTCAGTATCCGTAAAATTCTGTGATATTTGTGTTTTTGTACAGTTCTTTACACTGTTTTTGTTTAAACCTTGAATTTTTATATTGATGTTGATTATCACTTTATTTATTTGCATTACCATAGTTTGACACCCAATAGCCGATGTATTTTTCGTGCTGGGGTGTTGTTAAACATTCATTCATTCATTCATTCATTCATTCATTACAATCGCTAGAAAATCTCTGTTGGTGGATAACATCTTAAAAAGTGCAGCAAACTCAGGAATGTCTCTTTAAACATTCATTTATTAATTTATTCACTAAATATAAAAGGGATTTTTTTTGGTACATTTTCAGTTGACCTTCAGAAAAAAATGGACGAACTGATTACCCCAGTACGAGACCGGGCAATGGCCGGCATCAAGCAGAAGACCAAACAGGACAAGGGAACAGACGAGCAGGACAACAAGGTGGAAACGGTCAGTCCCGCACTCATAGAGAAGGTGAAAGCGCTGAAGTCCAACATGGCGTTGTCGGTCGAGGAGCGACGGATGGACGAAGACAGTGAAGCTGTCCTCAAGATGATACCCACTGGAGATTACATTGAGTTGGACAAGGTTCACTTTTAACGCCTTCTTTTTTCTTTTCTTTCCTTTTTTTTTTTTTTTTTTTTTTTTTTTTTTTCACCCTCTCTTTGTTTTTTAAAAGTCTTCCTCCTCGATATGAACATTGTGGCTGTGGCGTTAGACAAGGTTCACTTTTAACGCGCTTTTCCTTCTCTCTCTCTCTCTCTCTCTCTCTCTCTCTCTCTCTCTCTCTCTCTCTCTCTCTCTCTCTCTCTCTCTCTCTCGTTTTACCTCTTTTTTTTTAAGTATCATCCTCGGTATGACTGAGATTAAGTGGAGTTAGACAAGATTCTCTTGGCATTCATTTGGTTTTTTTTTAAATTATCTATAGTATTTTTCCTGACAGTTTGGGGGGGGGGGGGGGGGGGGGGTGTTTAAACTTTTACACCTATTTCTCACATGCTTATATATTTTTATTTTTAATGTAAATAATCATATTCATATACTTATGTTACTTATCTTTGACACCCAGTTCTGTCATGAATGTATCTCTTGAGTTTTGTATTATATTGTACTTTTCCCCCACAGCTCTTTACACTGGTTTTACATAATTATATCATTTTTGTTTTTAATATAAATAATCAAATAGCCGATGTGCTGGGGTGTCATGAAAGATCCATTCATTTTTCAAACCTGTTTACACTTTGTTTTATCGATGATTTTAGAATTGTTGTGTTTGTCTTGATCGACATATTCTCAGATGATGTGTATTTGTGCAGAGATGTTAAGGTTACACACCACCATTAATTACTTGTTCAATGTCAGAATATATTATGTGAAAAATACAACACTATCGGGAGGGTCATGTAACTACTAATTTTAGGGAGTGCTATCATGTGACAAGTACCGTGTAAAAAAAATCAACATAGAACACGAAATTTTTCAGTTAACAGCCCTCATGCCTGATCACCTCCTCGTGTTGCTGTTATGCAAGCGGTACTATACCACATCCACAGTTGTTATCAGTTAGTATTTCATATAACAAGTAACTTCAAAACAATTGGTTACTTAAATACTACTGAGGTCAATCTACATGTAATCATCAAAAAAAAGTATTTTAAAAACCATATTAGAATAATGTATTTTAATCTGCTACAAGTAGCGACACGACAAATGATGGTGTGTTGCCTTAAATATTTATTCACTTGTTCATTTTTCAAACCTGTTTACATTGTGTCTTATTGATGATATTAGAATTGTTTGTGTTCCTGTTGATCAACATATTCTCATAGCAGATGTGTATTTTGTTCTGGGGTGTTGTTAAATATTCATTCATTTGTGGGGCAGGACGTAGTCCAGTGGTAAAGTGGTCGGTCTAGGGTCGATTCCCATCGGTGGGTCCCATTGGGCTATTTCTCGTCAAATCCAGTGCACCACGATTGGTATATCAAAGGCCGTGGTATGTCCTATCCTGTCTAGGATGGTGTAAATAAAAGATCCCTTGCAACTAATGGAAAAATGTAGCGGGTTTCCTCTCTAAGACTTTGTCAAAATTACCAAATGTTTGACATCCAATAGCTCATGATTAATAAGTTAGTGTGCTCTAGTGGTGTCGTTAAACAAAACAAACTTCAAATTCCATTCATTCGTTCACTTATTCATTCATTCGCGCTCGCTTGATGCGCGGTCGGTTTAGGATCGATCCCCGTCAGTGGGCTCATTGGGATATTTCTCGCTCCAGCCAGTGCACCACGACTGGTACATCAAAGGCTGGGGTATATGCTATCCTGTCTGTGGGATAGTGCATATATAAGATCCTTTACTGCTAATCGAAAAGAGTAGCCCATGAAGTGGCGACAGTAGGTTTCCTCTCTCAATATCTGTGTGGTCCTTAACCATATGTCCGACGCCATATTACCATAAATAAAATGTGTTGAGTGCGTCGTTAAATAAAACATTTCCTCCTTCTTCTTCATTCGTTCATTTTATTCATGCTTTCATCCAGGTCCGTGCAGACGACAGCAGCACCGTGGACCCCACGGAGAGACCCGTCAAATACACCGTTATCATGTCCGACGAAACCCTCTCGCCACAATTCAACACAGAAAGTAGCAGGAACGACAACTCTGACGAGTCTAGCCTCGATTACACAACACCTGCACGACCACCGGTGACGGACAGACACAGTACTGTAGAAACGATGACTAGCACTACAACAGGCGTCACAGAGAGTACTGTCGACTCGGAGACTGTTACCATGGAAATCTCGTCTGCCACTGCAGGACCATCTGTGTCTCCCAGTGCTAGCTATACAACCGAGGAGTCGATCAGCCAAACGATGACCCTGGATCAAGAAAATACAACAACGGAATCTACCGAATCAACTACCAGCATGGATAAAGAATCGACCACCTCGTCATACGCGACAACCACAACATACGAAAATAGGACAGAAGAACGTCTAAACCAGACCAAGTCTTTGGAGAACATCACCGAAACAGTCCAGATACAGACCCTGTCGCAGGATCTGCTGTCGAAAACAAAAAACGTAATTTCAGAAAATCTGCAGCGCTTTGTTGAAGCTAGCTCGCTGAACGAAACCGAAAATCTACAGCGCATTGTTGATGAATCTAGTTCGTTGAACGAATCTGATATTGTCGGTATGGAAGAAATAGAGCCGACTGCATATACTACGGAAGAGCCTAAGCAGGAATTGGTTTTGAACCTGACGACCGAGAACGAAATCGAAACAACGACGTCACCGATCATTGTAGATGACTATGAATCAGTGGAAATGGAAAGCGAATACACTACTTCGAACAAGGAGTTTAGTACTGAAAGCACGAGAGTAACTGTCGACAGAAGTACGCAAATACCCGAGCAGGAAGTCGACTCTACGGAAGAAAGTGAGACATCATCTCGTGCTTCCAGCAGCTTTGAATATTCCACCGACTCTTCATTTGAGACAGGAAGTGACGTCACAGCTGTCATTGTTAACGCCACAAGTCACGCAACGACAACCTTGATGGACGACACAACCGAATACAACTTGCTAGGCCACCTGTTGAATATTCATAGAAACAATTTCAGTGACGATTCAACGACTGAAGGGGCAGGAACTACGCCACTACCTTCTGTACAACCTGGAGATCTGTTCACCCTGCCCACAACAGAAACATTAACGGATTTAGTAGACGCAATCCAGACGACTTTGTCGCCGATAGAACAGTTCCTGAAGCTGATCAATGATACTTTTGACCTGGCGGAGAGGACGAATCTGACCTACCCTTACTACGACACGCAGGACGCCCCCTACGACATGAACGCCGTGCAGTATGCAACAAAGTCGCTGTCCGACCTAATCTCCCAGACTGAGAAAGACTTCGCGGCGAGCAGTCAGTTCGTTAACCCGGACGAAAGCTTGAATGCGGTCAATACGGACGAAGGCTTGAATACCGTCAATAAGGACGATTCGTTGAACAGCATCAACACAGATGGCACGATAAACAAAATCCCTTACTACCACGTTCAGAAGGACAACTATTTCCACATTGGGGAACAACGCGACGTCAAATCAGAGGGACTTGGAGAAGAACAGAGAGACATGACGAAGAGTGATGGGGCTCATGGAGAAAAGCGCGACTTCAAGACAGGAGAGTTTAAGGAACATAATAAAGATGATTCGGAGCTCGATGCGAGTTCGAACGTGATCTCAAGTATCGACCACTACAACAAGCTGTATAAGAAGACGAGGGAAGTGCTTGATAAGGCATACAACGAGCGGAGTCACGAACTCTTCGACAAGCAGTTCGCCACGTCGTCAACCATGTCACCATCCACAACCACGTCAACACCCACAACTACATTAACATCCACAACCACATCAACATCCACGCCGACGTCTACAGCCGAAGATCCGGTTCTCGAGAGGCTGTTTAAACCGAACCCTGAAAAACCATACGATATTTCCGACTTCCAGAAATACCAGAAGCCGGCCGATTCTCTGTTTATGATCAAGCCGAACACACCTCGACCAGTCCGTAAAGAAACCCCGAGACCTCCTCAGTTCAGAAACCCTTTCATCTCTTACCCAGAACCGTCCATGTGGAGAATTCCTCAGGAAGGTCCTTACAACAGAGGCAGTGTTCCACAGAACCAGTTCTACAACCCGGGATACGGCAGGATCAACGCGGTGAAATCTGGTTCCAACTGGGTGAAATCCGGTCATAACTGGTACGGAATGGACAGCGGCGTCAGTAGGAACAGGTTTGACCAGACGTCGCATCTCAACAATCTGGCATCTCTAGGAATCAAGCAGCAGACGGTAGTCGCGGAAAAACCTCCCGCACATAGCATCTACAAGAACGAAGGTGAGTGGATCCTCCTCTGTCTTAAACAATCATCTCGTACATAGCACCTACAAGAACGAAGGTGAGTGGACCCTCCTCTGTATTAAACAACCATCTCACATATAGCATCAACAAGAACGAAGGTGAGTGGATCCTCCTCTGTCTTGAACAACCATCTCACATATAGCATCAACAAGAACGAAGGTGAGTGGACCCTCCTCTGTATTAAACAATCATCTCGCATATAGAATCTACAAGAACGACGGTGAGTGGAAGTCTGTCTTGAACAACCATCTCGCACATAGCATCAACAAGAACGAAGGTGAGAGGACCCTCCTCTGTCTTGAACAACCATCTCACATATAGCATCAACAAGAACGAAGGTGAGTGGACCCTCCTCTGTATTAAACAATCATCTCGCATATAGAATCTACAAGAACGACGGTGAGTGGAAGTCTGTCTTGAACAACCATCTCGCACATAGCATCAACAAGAACGAAGGTGAGTGGACCCTCCTCTGTATTAAACAATCATCTCGCATATAGAATCTACAAGAACGACGGTGAGTGAAGTCTGTCTTGAACAACCATCTCGCACATAGCATCAACAAGAACGAAGGTGAGTGGACCCTCCTCTGTATTAAACAATCATCTCGCATATAGAATCTACAAGAACGACGGTGAGTGGAAGTCTGTCTTGAACAACCATCTCGCACATAGCATCAACAAGAACGAAGGTGAGTGGACCCTCCTCTGTATTAAACAATCATCTCGCATATAGAATCTACAAGAACGACGGTGAGTGGAAGTCTCTGTCTTGAACAACCATCTCGCGCATAGCATCTACAAGAACGAAGGTGAGTGGAAGTCTGTCTTGAACAACCATCTCGCGCATAGCATCTACAAGAACGAAGGTGAGTGGAAGTCTTCTCTGTCTTAAACCGCCATCTCGGGAGTGGGCGTAGGTTGGGTGGGAGTGAATTTTTAATAGGGAGCATCGTTACATCCTTTGGAATTTAAAAATTGCTTTATATTAATACACACTGCTACATTAGTTTGGAGCTCCCTTTCCTTGTATCTAAACATTACTGTATATTAATACAAACTGCTACATTAGTTTGGAGCTCCCTTTCCTTGTATCTAAACATTACTGTATATTAATACACACTGCTACATTAGTTTGGAGCTCCCTTTCCTTGTATCTAAACATTACTGTATATTAATACACACTGCTACATTAGTTTGGAGCTCCCTTTCCTTGTATCTAAACATTACTGTATATTAATACAAACTGCTACATTAGTTTGGAGCCCTCTTTCCTTTTATTTAAACATTACTGTATATTAATACACACTGCTACATTAGTGTGGAGCTCCCTTTCCTTGTATCTAAACATTACTGTATATTAATACAAACTGCTACATAAGTGTGGAGCTCCCTTTCCTTGTATCTAAATATTACTGTATATTAATACAAACTGCTACATTAGTTTGGAGCCCTCTTTCCTTGTATTTAAACATTACTGTACATTAATACACACTGCTACATTAGTGTGGAGCTCCCTTTCCTTGTAGTTAAACATTATTAGCTGTATTTAAACATTAATACATTAATACACACTGCTACATTAGTGTGGAGCTCCCTTTCCTTGTATTTAAACATTGCTATATATTAATACACACTGCTACATTAGTGTGGAGCCCCCTTTCCTTGTATTTAAACATTGCTGTATATTAATACACACTGCTACATTAGTGTGGAGCCCCCTTTCCTTGTATTTAAACATTGCTATATATTAATACAAACTGCTACATTAGTGTGGAGCCCCTTTCCTTGTATTTAAACATTGCTATATATTAATACACACTGCTACATTAGTGTGGAGCCCCCTTTCCTTGTATTTAAACATTGCTGTATATTAATACACACTGCTACATTAGTGTGGAGCTCCCTTTCCTTGTATTTAAACATTGCTATATATTAATACACACTGCTACATTAGTGTGGAGCTCCCTTTCCTTGTATTTAAACATTGCTATATATTAATACACACTGCTACATTAGTGTGGAGCTCCCTTTCCTTGTATCTAAACATTACTGTATATTAATACAAACTGCTTGTTCACATTCACTATTGTGTGGACACACCACCAAGGTCCCCTGGAGTCCATACCGGGTTCCTTGTATCTGCCTGGCAAAAGCAACCAGAGTACGGATGACGTCCCGGGGGATGGTGGCATTAGTTTGGGGCTGTGGTTGTCGCTATCTAAAACATTGCTATAAATATTAATACACACTGCTACATTAGTGTGGAGCTCCCTTTCCTTGTATTTAAACACTGGAACGATAGTTTGGCACGTGGAGCTTCCCTTTCCTTGTATCTAAACATTTGCCGCATAACGTTCACCACGACGCTATACACGCGACATCTTCCATTGACGTCGGATAAACACTGCTACTGTCTCCATTAGTGTGGAGCTCCCTTTCCTTCCTACCTCACGTAGGCGGTACGGTCTGGTCGGATATCCTGCGCAAACCTGGTATTGCTGCGGCTGTGGATGGCAGTAGTCAATCGTTCCCGAAGGTGGCGTACCCGGATGTAGCGGTCCTGCCCGGGGGTAGTGACCCGTGGTCGACCGGATCTAGGGAGGTCACGTGTTGATCCATGTTGCTGGTAACGGTCCCACAGTCTGGAGATGGTGCTTGGGGACACATGGAATGCCCTGGCAACGGCCGTTCTGGATTCGCCTGCGTCTAGTCGGCCGATGGCATTGTTTCTCTGCGGTTCACTGAGACGTGGCATGTCCTGGATTGTCAACTGTCGGCCAGATACAGAGGCCAGGCAAGCGAACACCCTGCACTTTTATACTGTCGGTGTTCATGTTGCACGTGCAGACAAGGCACGTGCAGTGGTGACATGGTTTGCACGTGGCTGCGTTTTTACGAATATTCACATTTTGGAACTTTATTGTACAGTAGCTGCGTTTTATCGAATATAACCGTGGGAATGTGTTTGGGACATGCAATGACCTTATATTCACAAAGCATGAACCGGTAGGAAACATAAAATCGGAGTTATAACCCATTTGTACCCTTTTGCGTTTCTTTTTTTGAAGAGTATATCTAAACATTGCTGTATAGTAATACAAACTGCTACATTAGTTTGGAGCTCCCTTTCCTTGTATCTAAACATTGCTGTATATTAATACACACTGCTACATTAGTTTGGAGCTCCCTTTCCTTGTATCTAAACATTACTGTATATTAATACAAACTGCTACATTAGTTTGGAGCTCCCTTTCCTTGTATCTAAACATTGCTGTATATTAATACAAACTGCTACATTGGTTTGGAGCCCTCTTTCCTTGTAGTTAAACATTGTTGTATATTAATACAAACTGCTACATTGGTTTGGAGCCCTCTTTCCTTGTAGTTAAACATTGCTGTATATTAATACAAACTGCTACATTAGTGTGGAGCCCCCTTTCCTTGTATTTAAACATTGCTATACTATTAATACAAACTGCTACATTAGTGTGGAGCCCCCTTTCCTTGTATTTAAACATTGCTATACTATTAATACAAACTGCTACATTAGTTTGGAGCCCTCTTTCCTTGTATTTAAACATTACTGTATATTAATACACACTGCTACATTAGTGTGGAGCCCCCTTTCCTTGTATCTAAACATTAGTGTGGAGCTCCCTTTCCTTGTATTTAAACATACATTAATACACACTGCTACATTAGTGTGGAGCTCCCTTTCCTTGTATTTAAACATTGCTATACACACTGCTACATTAGTGTGGAGCTCCCTTTCCTTGTATTTAAACATTGCTGTACATTAATACACTGCTACATTAGTGTGGAGCCCCCTTTCCTTGTATCTAAACATTGCTATACTATTAATACAAACTGCTACATTAGTGTGGAGCCCCCTTTCCTTGTATCTAAACATTGCTATACTATTAATACAAACTGCTACATTAGTTTGGAGCCCCCTTTCCTTGTATCTAAACATTGCTATACTATTAATACAAACTGCTACATTAGTGTGGAGCCCCCTTTCCTTGTATTTAAACATTGCTATACTATTAATACAAACTGCTACATTAGTGTGGAGCCCCCTTTCCTTGTATTTAAACATTGCTATACTATTAATACAAACTGCTACATTAGTGTGGAGCCCCCTTTCCTTGTATCTAAACATATCTGGCACGAATTCCTACCTCACGTAGGCGGTTCCGTACGGTCTGGTCGGATATCCTGCGCAAACCTGGTATTGCTGCGGCTGTGGAGGTGGCAGTAGTCAATCGTTCCCGAAGGTGGCGTACCCGGATGTAGCGGTCCTGCCCGGGGGTAGTGACCCGTGGTCGACCGGATCTAGGGAGGTCACGTGTTGATCCATGTTGCTGGTAACGGTCCCACAGTCTGGAGATGGTGCTTGGGGACACATGGAATGCCCTGGCAACGGCCGTTCTGGATTCGCCTGCGTCTAGTCGGCCGATGGCATTGTTTCTCTGCGGTTCACTGAGACGTGGCATGTGCTGTATTGTAATACTGTCTGCTACATTAGTTTGGCAGCCCACCCTTCCTTGTATACTGTCATTGCTGTATATTAATACACGTGCAGACAAGGCACGTGCAGTGGTGACCTGGTTTGCACGTTGCTGCGTTTTTACGAATATTCACATTTTGGAACTTTATTGTACAGTAGCTGCGTTTTATCGAATATAACCGTGGGAATGTGTTTGGGACATGCAATGACCTTATATTCACAAAGCATGAACCGGTAGGAAACATAAAATCGGAGTTATAACCCATTTGTACCCTTTTGCGTTTCCCTTTCCTTGTATTCTAAACATTGCTGTATATTAATACAAACTGCTACATTAGTTTGGAGCTCCCTTTCCTTGTATCTAAACATTGCTGTATATTAATACACACTGCTACATTAGTTTGGAGCTCCCTTTCCTTGTATCTAAACATTACTGTATATTAATACAAACTGCTACATTAGTTTGGAGCTCCCTTTCCTTGTATCTAAACATTGCTGTATATTAATACAAACTGCTACATTGGTTTGGAGCCCTCTTTCCTTGTAGTTAAACATTGCTGTATATTAATACAAACTGCTACATTAGTTTGGAGCCCCCTTTCCTTGTAGTTAAACATTGCTGTATATTAATACAAACTGCTACATTAGTGTGGAGCCCCCTTTCCTTGTATTTAAACATTGCTATACTATTAATACAAACTGCTACATTAGTGTGGAGCCCCCTTTCCTTGTATTTAAACATTGCTATACTATTAATACAAACTGCTACATTAGTTTGGAGCCCTCTTTCCTTGTATTTAAACATTACTGTATATTAATACACACTGCTACATTAGTGTGGAGCCCCCTTTCCTTGTATCTAAACATTAGTGTGGAGCTCCCTTTCCTTGTATTTAAACATTGCTGTATATTAATACACACTGCTACATTAGTGTGGAGCTCCCTTTCCTTGTATTTAAACATTGCTGTATATTAATACACACTGCTACATTAGTGTGGAGCTCCCTTTCCTTGTATTTAAACATTCCTGTACATTAATACACACTGCTACATTAGTGTGGAGCCCTCTTTCCTTGTATTTAAACATTACTGTACATTAATACACACTGCTACATTAGTGTGGAGCTCCCTTTCCTTGTATTTAAACATTGCTGTATATTAATACACACTGCTACATTAGTGTGGAGCCCTCTTTCCTTGTATTTAAACATTACTGTACATTAATACACACTGCTACATTAGTGTGGAGCTCCCTTTCCTTGTATTTAAACATTGCTGTATATTAATACACACTGCTACATTAGTGTGGAGCTCCCTTTCCTTGTATCTAAACATTGCTGTATATTAATACACTGCTACATTAGTGTGGAGCTCCCTTTCCTTGTATCTAAACATTGCTGTATAGTAATACAAACTGCTACATTATTTTGGAACTCCCTTTCCTTGTATCTAAACATTGCTGTATAGTAATACAAACTGCTACATTAGTTTGGAGCTCCCTTTCCTTGTATCTAAACATTGCTGTATATTAATACAAACTGCTACATTAGTTTGGAGCTCCCTTTCCTTGTATTTAAACATTGCTGTATATTAATACACACTGCTACATTAGTTTGGAGCTCCCTTTCCTTGTATTTAAACATTGCTGTATATTAATACAAACTGCTACATTAGTTTGGAGCCCTCTTTCCTTGTAGTTAAACATTGTTGTATATTAATACAAACTGCTACATTGGTTTGGAGCCCTCTTTCCTTGTAGTTAAACATTGCTGTATATTAATACAAACTGCTACATTAGTTTGGAGCCCCCTTTCCTTGTATCTAAACATAGCTGTATATTAATACAAACTGCTACATTAGTGTGGAGCCCCCTTTCCTTGTATTTAAACATTGCTATACTATTAATACAAACTGCTACATTAGTTTAGAGCCCCCTTTCCTTGTATTTAAACATTACTGTATATTAATACACACTGCTACATTAGTTTGGAGCTCCCTTTCCTTGTATCTAAACATTGCTGTATATTAATACACACTGCTACATTAGTGTGGAGCCCCCTTTCCTTGTATCTAAACATTGCTATACTATTAATACAAACTGCTACATTAGTGTGGAGCCCCCTTTCCTTGTATTTAAACATTGCTATACTATTAATACAAACTGCTACATTAGTTTGGAGCCCTCTTTCCTTGTATTTAAACATTACTGTATATTAATACACACTGCTACATTAATGTGGAGCCCCCTTTCCTTGTATTTAAACATTGCTATATATTAATACAAACTGCTACATTAGTGTGGAGCCCCCTTTCCTTGTATCTAAACATAGCTGTATATTAATACAAACTGCTACATTAGTGTGGAGCCACCTTTCCTTGTATCTAAACATTAGTTTGGAGCCCCCTTTCCTTGTATTTAAACATTGCTATACTATTAATACAAACTGCTACATTAGTGTTGGAGCCCCCTTTCCTTGTATTTAAACATTGCTGTACTATTAATACAAACTGCTACATTAGTTTGGAGCCCCCTTTCCTTGTATTTAAACATTGCTGTATATTAATACAAACTGCTACATTAGTGTGGAGCCCCCTTTCCTTGTATTTAAACATTGCTATACTTTTAATATAAACTGCTACATTAGTTTGGAGCCCTCTTTCCTTGTATTTAAACATTACTGTATATTAATACACACTGCTACATTAGTGTGGAGCCCCCTTTCCTTGTATTTAAACATTGCTGTATATTAATACACACTGCTACATTAGTGTGGAGCTCCCTTTCCTTGTATCTAAACATTGCTGTATAGTAATACAAACTGCTACATTAGTGTGGAGCTCCCTTTCCTTGTATCTAAACATTGCTGTATAGTAATACAAACTGCTACATTAGTGTGGAGCTCCCTTTCCTTGTATCTAAACATTGCTGTATAGTAATACAAACTGCTACATTAGTTTGGAGCTCCCTTTCCTTGTATCTAAACATTGCTGTATAGTAATACAAACTGCTACATTAGTTTGGAGCTCCCTTTCCATGTATCTAAACATTGCTGTATATTAATACAAACTGCTACATTAGTGTGGAGCCCCCTTTCCTTGTATTTAAACATTACTGTATATTAATACAAACTGCTACATTAGTTTGGAGCCCTCTTTCCTTGTAGTTAAACATTACTGTATATTAATACACACTGCTACATTAGTTTAGAGCCCTCTTTCCTTGTATTTAAACATTACTGTATATTAATACAAACTGCTACATTAGTTTAGAGCCGCCTTTCCTTGTATTTAAACTTTACTGTATATTAATACACACTGCTACATTAGTTTAGAGCCCCCTTTCCTTATATTTAAACATTACTGTATATTAATACACACTGCTACATTAGTTTGGAGCTCCCTTTCCTTGTATTTAAACATTATTGTATATTAATACAAACTGCTACATTAGTTTGGAGCTCCCTTTCCTTGTATTTAAACATTATTGTATATTAATACACACTGCTACATTAGTTTAGAGCCCCCTTTCCTTATATTTAAACATTGTATTATATTAATGGGACATTCCTGAGCCGATGTGTGTTTTCGTGCTGTGTCGTTAACTATGGGCAACTGACAGTGGATTTCGATTCCCAAAGTCAAATACAATCTGCCAGAAAAAGAGGTCACTATTTAGATCAGGACAAAAATCCGATTGCAGTTGTCGACGAGACCAAATTTCTGGGGGTTATATTTGATAGGAGGCTAGCTTTTGTGCCCCATTTAAAATATGTTAAAAAGACGGCTTGAAGGCCCTCAATGTTTTAAACGTTATTGCGATAACTGAATGGGAAGAACTTGTAGTGCCTCCACGAGTCCACAGTATTGGACTCGAGTACTCGAGGGTCAAACTCGACCCAGACCAGAGTACCCGACACTTACCCTAGATGATAATGAGACTAAGGAATAAAATAAAATAGCATTATGCATCTTAATTCCAGCGCTGAACATGGCTGTCAAATCGATGAACTCATGCCATTGTATTGCATGCCACACATTCCCATAGCCCTATAACGTAACCGGCTACAAGCATAATATGTTATATTATGGCAAAATGACGTAAAAAAATAAAAATAATAATAAAATGAGAGTGCTTTTCCTTGTACGGGTACCAAGTGCTGTGAACGGGCTCAGTCTTTATAGGATCGGCCCGTGCCCGAGTACTGGGGTACTCGTGGAGACCTTACGAAGCAAGGGCCTAATTCACTAAACTCTCGCAACTTTGTGATTTAGCAGTGAAATGCAAAAAGACTTGCAAAGAGGATGCTTTGTTGTCCAGCAGAGCCTAAGATACCTTTGTGAATTAGGCCCCAGACCTGTATGGATATCTAGATTTATCAAAACATGCCTATGACATTGTGTATGAATCAGCACGGACGTCTTACTTGTTGATGCTAGATCCTATATACAACCAGGGACTTGGGTCTTGGTGCTTTCAGAACATCTCCTGGGGAGAGCTTGTACGTTGATGTAGTTTGGGTGCTAGATGTGCAAACCTTTCTCTGCAGTATGTAAAGTTTGTTTTATTTAACGACGCCACTAGAGCACATTGATTTTTTTTATCTTATCATCAGCTATTGGACGTCAAACACATGGTCATTTTGACACTGTTTTTAAGAGGAAACCCGCTGTCGCCACATATGCTACTCTTTTTTCGACAGGCAGCAAGGGATCTTTTATTTGCGCTTCCCACAGGCAGGCCTTTGTTGAACCAGTTATGGATCACTGGTCGGTGCAAGTGGTTTACACCTACCCATTAAACCTTGCGGAGCACTCACTCTTTCTCTGCAGTATGCTTCTTAGATTAAATCATTACCAAATTATCCTGATAATAACGCGGTGTTTGATAACAAATATATAACGTTGTTTGATGCACGACTGACTGCCATCCGAACATTTGGTCTTCACATTAAGCGTCGTTCCAGCCATTGCTCCACAACTGGTGTAACAAAGGCCGTGTTATGTACTATCCTGTCTGTGGGATGGTGCATATAAAAGATCCCTTGCTGCTAATCGAAAAGAGTAACCCATGTAGTGGTGAAAGCGGGTTTCCTCTCTCAGTAGCTGTGTGGTCTGATGTCATATAACCATAAATAAAATGTGTTGAGTACGTCGTTAAATAAAACATGTTTTTCCTTTACATTAAGCTGGTTTTATTAGTTTCCAACGTTGATTTAACCAACATTTTGTTTTGCACCAAATTCAAGATGGGTACCGTGATTACATTCCTGTTTATACAGCCGTATCATGGGATGTGAATTACCTTGCTTCTGTTATCGTTTTTCCATAAGACACAATAATTTCCATCATATTGCTGGATTCGGGCAATCAATCATGAAAGCCCTGGAAGAGATCAAAGATTCGTGTGATCCAAATATATTACATTGTTGGCCTCGGGGGCAATATAAAGTCAGATTTTGCTGCCAAATATGCTTTGAATTTGGCTCGTTGCAGTATTCGTATACCCTACAGTGATTTTATATAACAGATTAACCAATATATATTTTCGACTTTGCAAGATGGTTGGAACGGTGTCATCGCGAACAAGCTTCATGTCATGTCAGTCCTAGGGAGTGGCAGTCCTCCTACAAGTGGTGCATGAATGATGAAGTCGTCTTGTACCGCGCTCGCGTCCGATACACACATCTGACGTATTCATTTATTTTAAAGGATCCTGTTCCTCAGCATAAACACTATCGGTGTACACCGACTGCGTCACATTTTGGTGGAGTATAATCGTCACAAGTCCACTAGAAACGATATATTTTGGAATCTTTTTAAATTAATTATAAAGTTTTTAAAACATTTTAATTTGTATACCAAGTTTTACTTTGATTTTTGTATTGTATTGTACTTTCCTCACAGCTCCTTACACCTTTGTTTTACCTAATTTTCATTCTTAATATAAACAAGAGGGTGGGATCGATCCTCGTCGGTGGGCCCATTGCGCTATTTCTCGCTCCAGTCAGTGCAACACGACTAGCACATCAAAGATCATATGTATGTGAGGTCATTAAAGGAGGAAGTCTAGACTCGAGACTAATAGAGTCAGATTTCAACGTTATGACAACGCCATATAAAATGTATTCTATTATGTGAGTTCATTAATGGTGGGAGTCTAGACATTAAACAGGTTTATTATATAACATTTAGTGAAATATCTTAAAATATCAGTGAAATAAAAGTGTTTTCAGTCACTAAGTGACGATAACACATTTTAGAGTGAACATTTCACTATTTCACTCTAAAAGGTTTTATCGTCATTGTAGAAAGTGTTATCTTCACTGTAAGAAAGCCGGAACTATTTTGCTGCTGGCATTTTAAAAATAAAGGTAAATTGCCAAAAGTTATATAATAAATTGAAAATTTAATGTTTTTTGTCAAATATGATTTATATCTCATCTCGTGAAGTTTGCAATCATGTCATACTCGTCGCATAAGTGCGACTCGTGTCATATGATTGCAAACTTCATTCGATGAGATATAAATCATATTTGACAAAAAACATGAAATATCCTCAATTTATAAGCACTAGCCCTGATTTGCTTTTCACAATACGAACCTTGCTATTCTATTCTCTATGTTCTTTCATTGCAGCTAACGCCTGTTCCGGTCTGTTCGGGTATTACGCCGATCTGTCTGACTGTCGGGCGTTCTTCATCTGCAGCTGGGGCATTCCCTACAGGTTCTTCTGTCCCCACGGGACCCTCTGGAACCCTAGCGAGGGCGTCTGCGACTGGGCGCTGAACGTCGACTGCACCAGAAAGTAAAACACAAAACACTCGCCGACATTCAGCTACGTGTTACTGATACTCTTGCTAAGACAACAATAATGTCAGCTGTACATTTAGAAAGCAAATCTCAACAACTCGAGTTGTTCATCGCACTAACGAAAAGACAAACAGACAACAAAACAAAATGTGCTGAAATAAGAATGTATGGAGCATGTTTTGCTATTCTCAATAGCGGCAGGACCGGACCTGCACGTAAATACGGGTGGGGGGGGGGGGGGGGGGCAGTAAAACAAATTATGCAGGGCAAAATAATTTTAAAATACAGAGGTGGATCTAGACAGTTATCATTTTTGTTATATATTAATTTTCATTTGTTTACGATCCCCTCCAAACCTTCCCCAAATTTCCATTGGCATTCCGCCACGTGTCATTGCCCCCCCCCCCCCCCCCAATCCCAAAATGGATTTTCTGGATCCGCCTCTCAAATATATTATCCAACTACAACAAAAGGGCTCTTTTAAAACTAAAAGGGTACTTTTTTTTCGTATTTTGTCGAAAAAAGGGAGGGGTGACCTCCTCTAGTTACGGTCCTGGGTGAATTTGGAAAAGGAAATATCAGTCAACTGCATGGATACCAGCATTTAGCTAAAGTAGTATTGGATTAAGAAGTGAGTTATTTTTTATTCATCACATAACGAAAAAAACTCGTGAAATTCTAAACTAGCCCAATAATTATCTTCCCCAGGAAACTATGAAGGAAACGCTGGGCGTCGCTGGTGTAAAATGAAATTAGGGAAAGGGAGTACACAAAAAACAACTAAACCTTTCCACCAGACGGTTCGGTAAAGCTCCATAAAAATTAAAAAGCTCGACTATAAATCGTTGAATTATATGCGAGAAACAAATTAAAGACATGCTCGCATATGATTTGACCTACTAATATAAGGTTATTTTCGCATCAGAACAGTTCACGCGTTTTGGTGTATTATTGTATTACTGATGTGTTTTATTTTTTATGATTACGATATTTAAGATACAGCATTTTGTTTGATGTCATTATATTGGAATGCCATAGCGCAGTAAATATGTGATTTGCGGTATTCCGATGTGCTGTATTTGATGTGTGTATTATGTTGTACAGCTAGATAAAATAATATATTTATAACTTAGTTTAGTTCTAGGTTTCTTTATGCACGTGTATGTGGTTATAATTAAATTTCCTTTATTATTTTTTTAAAACCACTATGATGTACAATTATGATAGCTCTACTGTGAAGTTGTTTTTTTTATGTACAAAAAAGTATCTGTGTAGGAAAGAATTAATTGCTACTAATATTATAGCATTATAGTCCCAAAATTTAACAGGTTCTTTTTATTAAAACAATCGATGTGCGGACTACCATAATTTTATTAATATATGAATTCCAGTTATTAAAAACATTATTTAATTGTAATGTATTCCTAATTCGAATGAATCACGGTTCATTGTTATTATGTGTTTATTAATATAGTCGAAATCCTGTAACAAAATAGTTCCCTTCATTAATGCAATTCAGGTACTAGGTAGTTCATATTAATATGTTCCAGTACGAATGTGTTCAGTTCATTTAATATTGTTATGAAACAGAATAATTTCATTTCTGTTTTGACAAAGTTCTTGTATTAACTATTTATTGTTCTGTATACGGCTTAGTTCTTTTCAATAATCTTATTTTAAAAAAGAAAATAATTCCTTTTCATGATTATGCCTAAGGTACGAAACAGTTATTTTATGTTATCATATTCTGTATGAAAGAGTGCCTTACTTTTGTCAACAGGAAACGGATCTCAGTCCAGCTGGTGGACGTTCATTTTTTTCAATACATCCAGAAATATTATCTTTTTTTATATTATTTTCTAATTTCTCTAGAATGTCAGTATTTGACATATCTTTTTTTTATTACTTTCCAATTTCTCTAGAATGTCAGTATTTGTCATATCTTTTTTTATTATTTTCCAATTTCTCTAGAATGTCGGTATTTGTCATATCTTTTTTCTTCTTTTTTTTCCATTTCTCTAGAATGTCAGTATTTGTCATATCTTTTTTATTATTTTCCAATTTCTCTAGAATGTCAGTATTTGTCATATCTTTTCTATTATTTTCTAATTTCTCTAGAATGTCAATATTTGTTATATCTTTTTTTTTAATTATTTTCCAATTTCTCTAGAATGTCAGTATTTGTCATATCTTTTTTATTATTTTCCAATTTCTCTAGAATGTCAGTATTTGTCATATCCTTTTTATTATTTTCTAATTTCTCTAGAATGTCAATATTTGTTATATCTTTTTTTAAAATTATTTTCCAATTTCTCTAGAATGTCAGTATTTGTCATATCCTTTTCTATTATTTTCCAATTTCTCTAGAATGTCAGTATTTGTTATATCCTTTTCTATTATATTCCAATTTCTCTAGAATGTCAGTATTTGTTATATCCTTTTCTATTATTTTATAATTTCTCTAGAATGTCAATATTTGTTATATCCTTTTCTATTATTTTCCAATTTCTCTAGAATGTCAGTATTTGTCCACAAACGACAACAGATATTTATTTTTATATTTTTGTAACCTCGATTTGTATTTTTTAACATGCATATGAATTATTTATCAATGGATTTGTGTTTACTTTGTAAAATTCATTTTATATTCTTGAATGAAAAGCATTTGTTTAGAAAGATGTATAATTGGCATTTAGTGTAGGTTATGTATGTGTTTTTATTGGATGGATGTTACAGGCGCAGAATTTAAGATCTATTAAAAGTTCAGTCTTAAATACGAACAACCAACCAAAAAACCCAACCCATACGTAGACGTTTAGGACTTAACGAAAACCGGAAGTGGAGCTCTACACGAACACTACTGTTCTTGCGTATGTCAGAGAAACTGTTTCCTGCCACATATTGTGTTGAGGGTTTGGTCGAGTCATACTATATTGTTTGTTATATTTTGTTACTTTTGTAAATGCAGTGTAATCATGAAGCTGTAAATAGAAATGATATTGTACATTCAATTTTATACATTTTATATTAAGTATTTTTATATTTTGATTCGTACTGTTATAATGGCTTTGTAAATTTGCTAAAATTTTGTATTATGCTGAAATAAATATTAAAAACATATCGATTTTGGTTTGTAAATTTTATTTACTAGTATATAAAAATATAATTTCTTCCTGTTCCAACCATCCTCCACGATTTGTATATGAAAGGTTGTGGTACGTGCTGTTCTGTCTGTGGGAAAAGTGTATATGCTGCTAATTGAAAAATGCAACTGGTTTTCTCTGAAGAGTACCACTAGAGCACACTGATTTATTAATCTCTGAGAGAGGAAACCCGCTACATTTTTCCGTTAGTAGCAAGGGATTTTTATATGCACTATCCCACAGACGAGATAGCACATACCGCGGTCTTTGAAATACCAATCGTGGTTCACTGTCGGAAACACAAACATTTACCAATCTGTATATCGACAGGGACCGACAGAGCATCGAGCGAGCTCTTTACCACTGGGATACGTCCCGACCACTTGCAGCCCTGGGAAAAACCAATACAAGCCAGCTATCTTGGGGTTAACATTGTCTGTTGTCGAGAGATTATTCTTAGTTGTGGGGGGGGGGGGGGGGGGGGGGCTTTTTGCGGGAGGTGGGTGATTTGTAGGTAGGTAACTGGTTTTACGTGCTCATATACCACTAGGGTTTCGAACACGCCGATCCCGAGTCCGACCTCCGATATGATCGGTGGTTTGACTCGGGGACAAGAATTACTTAAATAGATAATTTATAAATTTTCATGAAGTCCAAAACATAAATAGGGGAGAGGAGTTTAAATTTTTTACTGCGCCTATAAATAAATTTTACAATTAATAGCTATGCTATCTAACAATTTTGATATAAATGGCGCAAAATTTTGATGGGCTAATCTATATTAAATTATTTATAAATTATATTAATAGCTGATTTAGTTAAATTTAGACCCAAGGAGGTCAGGCGGAAAGGTTACCCTAGGAACCACAGGAAAGGTTTATTCAGGTTGTTAATCGAAAAGTGCCAATCATATCCCGAACCTGGGTGTAACCAGGCGGGGGCTGGGAGGGAGGGGAGGTCAGATCCATCACCTATCCCTAGAGTGGTTTGTTGTTGGGGGTTTTTTTTTGTGTGTGTGGATGGGTTTGTTTTTTTGTTTTTTTTAGGGGGGGGGTGTTGTTGCTGGGGGGGGTGGGGGCAGGGATGTTGTTGGGGTTTTTTTGTATTATTAGATAACATTCTTGTTATCATATTATGAACTATATAATAAATATAATGTATTTTGACAATATGTATAACGACTGTGTAGAACATAAACGTATGTATCGGGGCTTTGTTTACATAGCCTTGTTTCCTTACCGCGTATCAATACATCCCATTCTAGGAAGTAGTCCGATGAGTAGGCTATGTCGTTAATCCCCGGTGTGTTGGAGAAGGATAATCTTCATATTCCGCCAACATCAGGTATCCAGTGCTGTGTTGTTTGTTTCAACTCACCTGCCCCAGGTGTTGTTCAAAGACTTTATCTACCTCGCTGGCACGTTAACAAATATCATTTCGCTCAGTCCTGTTTACTTCCGTCAATTTCTGCGTGTCCAGTTACTCTTATTGATTTCTGTTGAAATTGGAAAGTGTATGTGTGTGTGTGGGGGGGGGGGGGGGGGGGGGGGGGGGGGGGGGGGGGTGTTGTAGTGCCCTGAATTGTAATACCTGCCTTGAATTGTAATAAAACTGCCCTGAATTGTAATAGTTTTATTACAATTCAAGTCAGCTAGTTTATTAAACGTTAGGGCAGTTTTATTACAATTCAAGTCAGTGTTACAATTCAGGGCAGTTTGTATTACAATTCAAGGCAGGTATTACAATTCAGGGCAATACAACCACCCCCCCCCCCATCCCCCCCCCCCCCACCCCCCACAACACACTTTCCAGTCTCAACTACTAGTTCATTCGTTTGGCCTACAGTCCGTTTGCGCCAAAAGGGAACCGATGAATTGGCATATAACTATAACGAATAAAAATAATGTTATTTTAAATTGGCAAAATAATGATATACCGGTAGTTAATATTTTGTGAGGGAAATAACTTGGTTTCTCTATTTTTGTTTATGTTTATAATTTGGAGAAATGATTTGCTTGCCCAGAGCTAGCGTCATTCCTTCACATCTTAACTAGAACATTATTTTGTTAATATAAAAGTTTGAAGGCCTACTTATTTGTATGTGTCTGATGTGAGTTATATTCATATAAAACTGACAAGAATAGTAATCTATATAATTTGAAACTTTTTTTTTATCTACATAGATATTCTTGGTAAAAACATTTTTTTTATGAGAACTGGTATGGGTTTAAAACTTAATAATTTTCTGCACGAGTTTCAGTATAGTTTAAAGGGACATTCCCGAGTTTGCTGCATTGTAAGATGTTTTCCACTAAAAAATAAAATGAAATTTAACCTACTACAAATATTAGGACGATCAGAAAAACATTTAATATACAGCCACTAATATTTAATGCAGAAAAATATATTTGATATGTAATTACAATCGTCAAAAAGTCTCTGTTAGTCGATAACATCTTAAACATTGCAGCAAACTCAGGAATGTTCCTTTAATATAGTTATATGTCCTTTAATTGTTCCTATTTGGACTAGGGGCGGGTGTAGCCTAGTGGTAGAGAACTCGCCCGATGCGCGGTTGGTCTGAGATCAATCCACTGTTTGTCAGTAAAGCTAGTGTGAATAAGTGTTGTTATCCTGGGGCCCATTTCACTAAACATCGTAAGTTTACGTCTGCTACTGGCAGTTATACCGGCCGTGTGTTTACACGTGTTCAGGGCCGTACAGTTAATAAGAGAATTTTCTTTAAGTTTCTATAATGGATATTTTTCGGGAGGGGTAGGCAACTGGCCCCCTTGCCCCCCCCCCCCCCCCCCCCCCCCCCGCCACCACCACCCTAGCTACGGCCCTGGTGTTTGGCGTCTAATTCACGCAAAAAAAACCCACCCAAAAACATCATTATGGAAGCTGGAGTATTTTAAAGACAAAAGAAAATGAAATCTGTGTTCTTCTAACTGTATTTGTTGAACTATAATAATAGCAATAAGAATTGTGGTTTAGTCGTAGATTTACGCTTACGTGCAAAACTAGGTTTACGGTGTTTTGTGAAATTGGGCTCAGATTTGGTCATTTTTGTTTAAGGTAAAAACCTGCCTGCCCCACTACAAAAATGGGAGTCTGTACGCCTCTGGGAATAATTGCAGTGCTTACTGGATCACGGTACACAGGGACCAGCCATCAAACTCGCCTAACACTGCTATTCGTATTCTTGACATTTTCTCAAATTCCTTCCAGTTAATCAATTTGTGCTGAGATTTACGAGCATGTGCTAAGTGTAAACACGAAAAAGTCGCGACGGATGCTTCCAAACAAAGCCACTATTGTGTGGACAAGTTACCTTCAAGCATCGCCATCTTTTTTACATTTATTTAGGAGGTGTCGCACTGACAATAACCTAATCTAGACGACACACGCGGGTATTAACTTTAGTTGCCTCCCCTTAATTTGGAATTTCAGCCCATTTGTTTTTTCTTTGACGCTTCGAGAATTGTCGACAAGACGTGCGGGGTTTTGTTTTATTGTAAAAAGAGCCGATACGTGTATGTTGAAGCCGTGTTTACTTCTCTACTCTAAGTGTTTGTGGCAAAAAAAAACATTCAGATGTGGTTAGGGTCTTAAAGAACTGTGTAATGGAACACAAATGGGAAGGAAGGAAGGAAGGAAATGTTTTATTTAACGACGCACTCAACACATTTTATTTGCGCTGTCGCCACTTCATAGGCTACTCTTTTCGATTAGCAGCAAGGGATCTTTTATATGCACCATCCCACAGACAGGATAACACATGCCACGGCCTTTGATATACCAGTCGTGGTGCATTGGTCGGAGTGAGAAATAGCTCAATGGGCCCACCGATGAAGATCAATATCAGACCGACCGCGCATCAAGCGAACGCTTTACCACTGGGCTATGTCCCGCCCCGCGGTTATATGGCGTCGGACATATGGTTAAGGACCGCACAGATACTGAGAGAGGAAACCCGCTGTCGCCACTCCATGTGCTACTCTTTTCGATTAGCAGCAAGGGATCTTTTATATGCACCATCCCACAGACAGGACAGTACATACCACGGCCTTTGTTACACCATTTGTGGAGCACTGGCTGGAACGAGAAATAGCCCAATGGGCCTACCGACGAGGATTGATCACGCATCAAGCGAGCGCTTTACCACTGGGCTACATCCCGCCCTGGTATATCAAAGGCCGTGGTATGTACTATCCTGTCTGTGGGTAAATGTATATAAAAGTTCCCTTGCTACTAATGGAAAAATATAGTGTGTTTCCTATTTGACATCCAATAGCCGATGATTAACAAATAAATGTGATCTAGTGGCAGGGGCGTAGGCTGAGGGGGTTCGGGAGCTTCGGACTAACCCCCCCCCCCCCCCCCCCCCCCGCGCTGAACCAAATGGTCCGCTTTCAGAACTAAAACATACAGGTTTATACATATTGAGTTTCTAGTGGTGCAAAAATAGAAAAAGGGTCCACTTGGTTCATATTCGACCACCCCACACACCCCCACCCCACACCCCACACCCCGGACCAGATCACGCTACGCCCCCGAGTGGTGTCATTAAACAAAACAAAAAATTTAACTTCAACTCACTATTTTGAAGCACTGGCTGGTATGAGTAATTGCTTAGTGTGTCCACCGACGGGGATCAATCCTAGGTCGATCGCGTTTTTTTTACTTGCGTCGCAGATTTGAATCACCTCAGTGGATCCATTTAACTGACTGGGATTTTCTCGTTCCAACCAGTGGACCACAACTGGTCAAAGGCCGTGATATGTGCTTTCCTGTCTGTGGAAAAGTGAATATAAAAGATCCCTTGCTGCATTAGAATTACCAAATGTTTGACATCCAATAGCCGATGATTACTTAATCAATGTTCTCTTGTAGTGTCGTTAAACAAAACAAACTTTAACTTTGTATAGTAAAAACAAAATCGGAAAATGTTTAAAATAAATAAGATTTGTTTATTATTACTAATTTATACAAGTATATATGTATAATATATTTATATATCACAATATACACAAACACCCTGTGTATGTTTATGTAGTTCACAAATATTGCAGACTATCCCTATCTGGTTCAGAATACAGAACATTTTATTACGGTACACACGTGTACAATCATCACCCAAAAACTAAACGGGGGAAAAAAACTGAAAAAGAACAAAAAACTGAAGAAAACTTTGGCAAATGACTCTTTTAAAATTTGGCAACAACCCATCCCCCAACGTATGCTCTCCTTCCGTACTTTAAATAATTTCCCTCCGACCTGTACGCACCTGTAATATTTTGACTCTAAAATGTGTTTAAAACACAAATTTATGATAAAATTCCCTTCATTTAACATATTTTACAAATGTAAAAGACAAACAGTCTTAAAGCCACGATTTCATCTCCCCAATCGTTTAACGGTTATTTTACAAATGTAAAACACAAACGGTCTTAAAGCCACGATTTCATCTCCCTAATCGTTTAACGAGTATTTTACGATGTAGAACGAAATCACAACTTTAATGCTCGTGTCTTTCCGTCATCAACGAGCACAGCTCTTTTACCATTAAGCATCAGTAACTAGGTCAGAGATGAATCACGCTTCATGCAAAAAAGAAAGAAAAACAAAAACTTATTAAATATTAAAGTTATATCTGAGGCCGAGGCTTTGAGACTGGCCAACTAAGAATCAAAACAAAAATCGTTTGTACCCAGAGAATATGTTTATATCCCACAAAGGTTACATAACCACATTATTACACCAGTCACCTTTGAACCCAACAATATGTGGAGATTTGAAGAGTGCTTTCACAAAACAAGATGTGAAACTGAGAAACATTATTGAATTAATGTTAGTTGTTTGTTTTTTTGTTGTTGTTTGTTTGTTTCAATTATATCTGTGTATTCTTTTATATACCACAATTTATATCGAACATATATGGGTATTTAATCCATTTCGGAATATATACTGTACAATTGACCGCGTACAGTCTATCAAATAATCATATGTTTGAGGTTATTCCAGTTTTATATGAACAAGTTTTGTAAAACGACTCTTCAGTTAGTTTCCACAACTATATAAAATATTGGTATAAAATTGCATAATGGTCACTGATGGCAGGCATGTCGGAGAGAATTTGAAAGTAGGAGGGTGGGGGATAAACTAAAATAACATCTAGAAACAAAATAGTCTTTTTGGTAACCTGAATGATTCACATTTTGTCCGCTGATTCTAAAATAAATTCATGTTACCAAAAACACACTTTTTTATATTTTGGCCTATGAATTCATTATAAGTGGCAACAGTTGTTATATGCATATATAGAGACATTTACCAACACTTTTGACATAATTCTAAAATGTGTTTGTGAATAAAACGAGGGAGACACGATTGTGGCATACAATCCATTTGTTTTAGACAATATTCAGTTTTGTGAAAGTGTGTTAACAAGTAGGTCACTGTGACTAAATTATACGATATACTAGAAGTCAATGACTCTGTAACAAACGGTGTACACGATATTTGGCTTCATGTTTATAACTCCTTATGTACCCAGATTCGAGGCTTGGTAAAGTATCCCTCACATAAATACGTTTAATGCAGTTAACGTTTGATGACTTGGCTAAAACAAATTGACTTTAATGTTTTATAAGAATGTCCCCAAGTAGATACTATTTTGCCTTTTAAAGCTCTTCATGGGAGAGATTTTCACAGATGGACGTTAAAACATTAAAAACAGGTTGTTGTTTTTATGAATGGGAGGGGGGGGGGGGGGGGGGGGGGGGTATCACGGCCAGTGCTCTACTGGCCATTTAAGGCGTGATGAACACGTGTATGTCCAGTGTAAAACCACTGATGCATTTATTCGACTGACTAGAAATAAAGTCTTTTCCCTAATCCTATCTCACTATCAATTCTATCTTAGAAGTCAACGATAGTATGACAAGAGCTAATGTTATTTTGCAGGCGCTGATGCAAGATTTCTGAAAGTGGGGGGGATCCAAATGTGATGACTTCTCTCCTTTTACATACAACAGTTAATATAATCACGTTTCCCCTTAAAGGTTATGGTCGGTTTTCACTGGATCCGCTACTGTTTTGTGTCCCAAAATTTGAAATAACTTGGTCATAGAAGAATGTTGAAAAAAGTTAATGATATAACACTTTATGCTTCAAAATATCTTTACCCATTTTTACAAATTATGTATTAATGCAACTACATTAATCCACCATTTACATTTTACTTTCACTGATTACAAACACGGTATATTTTCTTGAAACCCTATTAAAATTAAATTCTTTTTAACATGACTGTCAACAATGTTTTTAAAAACAATTCTTTAAAAAAACAATGGTGTTACATAACCGTCACCCTCAATTTGTGAAGATGTCCATGCATGAACATTTCACACCAAAAAAATGTTTGCAGTGTTTTAATTTCTTATATTTGCACTAACCAAAATATATTTATACACCTGGGAATTAATTAAGCATTATTTGAATTGTATTGCAGACAAAACGGCGCCTAGGAGTAGATATCCATGCCAACGGAATTTAAACTGATATTGACTTTTTACGTATCCTGTATCTACTGTGTATTAATCGAGATGGCGTGAATAAATTAGTTATGAGAAGCACATCAGTATGATTCCAGCTCCATACTTAATTATCAAACAGTGTCATGCTTATATATATATATATATATATATATATATATATTATATATATATATTTCTGTCTTTTTCTCTAGAATACATTAAATATTGATGTAACGACAATGTCACTTGCTTTTAATCTTTTTTCAATATCCTCTGTACACACAAAACTATAATTTCAGTGTTTTGTACACACGAAAAGTTCACAATTAATTGCAAAGTATAAGCCATACGTTAAAAACTAGGATGTGCTAAGTTAATTTCCAGGTGTATACTATACAATGCTACGAAAATATACAAATAATAAAATCTGAAATATATAATTATTAGAGTGCATGATGTCTATAGAGATCACCTGTGTATAGAGATCACCTGTGTATAGAGATCACCTGTTGGGACTTCAAAGAATTCTTCAATGTGAAAGAGAGGAAAGTTTATTTAAAAGTCTTACACCTTTTTACATTATTGCATCTCCACCCCCACCCACCCACCAAAAAGTAACATGTTTTTAAATGGACCCACTTATGATTTACATGATATACTTTTAATTGTAATTATAATGAGATAGACATGTTCTTTTTAATTTTGTGATATGAACTTTTTTCTTTTCGTTTTTTTTTTTTTTGGGGGGGGGGGGTTTGGGGGGGGAGGGGGTGGCACAGGCATTTGTTTAAGGTATGGTATTGATATTGTTAAAATAAATCGATATGGTCTTCTGTCTACTTTATACATCTGCACCAAATAAAACTTGGTTAATAGTTTCTTTAAATGTTTGTGTGGTAAAAGTGGTACCTTGTGTAACACCACTATTTTTGCAATTTGGCCAAATTTGGTTTTATAGACATGTGTAACCATATCAGTTTTTTATACCCAAACAAACGACAACAAAATAAGGCTCCCTGGTCAAAATATTCACCAAACTGAAAGATGATTTCGAATATCAATGTCACAGCTAAGGAAGTTGTGAAGAAGTGTAAAAGTTGAGGAACGAAAACTGACTTATATATACAGCACATACCCACCCCACCGCCACCAGTTGATAGTCCTCAAATGTACATGAAAGCATGTGTTATTTACCTCTCGGTTAAAAAAAAACCCTACTCTTACATGTCGGATATCTTTTCAGGTGGTCTTTATAGACAGTTTTGACAGTGAGTAAGGCAGATTAACATAACTTGCACTATATCCCAGACCATGTTTATGTAATTGCTTATTATATGTTGCACTATATCCCACAGTCCATGTTTATGTAACTGCTTATGACTCCCGACTATTTCACAGGTAAAGAGTAGACATTTGTCTTAAAACAAACTTACCTCCCTGAAAAGAGGTTGTCCCCCAGTTCACTGTAATTGTAACGTGTTGTCGACTAACAGAGCCTTTTCGATGTCTCAACATATTAATACATTTTCTAGTTTAGAATATCAATGTTTTAATATTCAATGTTTTTCTCTCCATCTTAATGTTTGAAATGGTTCAAATTGGATTTTATCCGACAATAATACACCTACTTTGATAACTGCATTGTAGTGTTTTAACCCAAAGGTTTAAATATATATATTTTGATAATCGTATTGTAATTTTCTTTTACCCAGTTTTAAAATATTTATACTTTGATATTCGTATTGTATTTTACTTTTTCCCACATATTTATACAGATTTTTTTTTTACATAATTATAAAAGTTTAATTTACTCCTATTCATAAACTTATCTTTTTTTAGTACCCAATAGCCGTTATGTAGTTTTGTGCTGGGGTATCATTAAACATTCATTCATTCATTCATTCATTCATTCCAAATAATTTTGAACCTATTTAAAAATAATTATATTAGGAAGAACATTTGATCTGTTACAAATATTAGGACAAACAGAAACACATTGTATACACACACACACCGATATTTTGAACCAGAAAATGTATTTACTACGTATCTTGTGTGATTGAAACATCTGTTAGTCTGCTTCGTCTTACAATGGTGGTAAATGAAGGACAATCTCTTTACAAGGAACTTTTATAAAACATATACACACACATTAACCAATAATCCACTACAAGTTGTAAAACATGTTTAATAAACAAATCAATATACCCTTTGTCGTAAAAATAATATTGATACAAAAATAGTTTTTTCATCCATAGCTATATATTCAAATTTATTATATACATCAGGGTGAACAAATAAATATTCATATGTAGTAAAACCAATATTTACAAATAATGAGGTGAAAAGTTGTATTTGCACTATGATGAACATATTACAACTTTTCCCGTAATGGTAGTATGCAAACGTATGCATGATTGTGCCAATGCTCTATATACAACAAATTATGCTATTTCTGTAAGGTTTAGAACATTCTTACAAGTCATTCGAATCTACCTTTTTTCTTCTTTCATTGAAGATTAAATGATAAAAAATCTTTAAATTTAAAACAATTTGAAAACACACAGAATATCAATCTTTGATGATTTTAAAATCTTTAAATTTAAAACAACTTAAAAACACATACAGAATACCAATCTTTGATGATTTTAAACTTACAATAATAAAACACGTACAACAAATTGTCATGTATGTTTTATTATTCTAAATTTAAAGTTAAAAATGGCTCAAGAAAAATATTGTAAAGTAAATTGGGGATCCTTTACCGATCTGTATATGAAACATTTGAAAACACATAGAACTGCAATCTTCGACGATTTTAAACTTCCAATTAATAAAACATGTAAAATAAATTGTTGTGTATATTTTATTACCCGGTATTCTAAATTTACAAATCTGAAATGGCTCGTGATAGATATTGTAAAAGTAAATTGGAGATCTTTTTACAGATTTGTATACAAAAACAAGGTCTGCTGTTCAACAGTTTTTATATCTCCTGAACCGAGCTGACACATTTGTTAAAATGGCTGCTATTTTCATATCACAATATAATTCCTCAACATTTGGCTTATTGCTCTGTTTTCTTGTTAATTATTAAAAATTACATGAAACTTTCAGCACAAAAAAATTACAATTTGGATATTAACCAGATAGTATCTTTTTTTTCAAATAAACATTGTACAGAATATTCAATTTAATATAATAATGTAAGACAGAATGACAGTTAATCGTCATCTTAGTAAACTTAAAAAGCAATCGGTCATAAGACATTTAAATCTAACAACATTTTCCTGGATTTCTTTTTAAGAATTTCATTTCATGCATTTTGATGGGTTGTTTTTGTTTTCTTCAGAAATCCATACTTTTCTGTCCCAGGACTTTTCACAACAGACTTCCAGCTTTTCCTGAGACCAAGGGAAAGCCTGGATGGTTAACTATGTAAACAAAACCCCTCCAAACAAGCAGTGTATATAGCTTAAAAGTCCATAAAAATGTTATTTCCATACACCACTGGATGGCATGAAAATAGGCTTAGACAATAATGTATATAATTTGAATAACGTCTGGTGTTAATGACACTGTTACGCCAATGAATCAGGTCTCGTTTTCCCATCCTGAAAATAGAAAAAAAATTAAATTATTATTTCATATTTACACAAAACAAACCTGAATGTTATTATTCTTTGATCTATTATATTTAATACATAAATTAAACAAGAATACATTATTTCAGTCAGTTTAATATTCAAATAATTATACGTGTACAGAGGGCAGATTGATCTTTTTGTCCGAATAAAACAAAAATGCCCTAATCTGAATAGCAACATTTATATTTATATGGACATGTACTAGCATTATTGCCAAACAGCTATCTAGGGTTGAAAACGAATCACTATGCTTTTTTTTACATGGATTATAACTAATATTGTGGGTAGAATGGTGGAAATACATAGTGAAAATGTTTCAGGTCAGCTCTTTTTGCCTGAATATTGCTTTTGTTTTTGCACAAATTTGAGCATTTGCTCCAAAACTGTATGTTCTTTCACAAATTAAACAAGTGCAATAAATAGGATATGCAAACAACATGTGAAGTTCTGTATTTATTACATACCTTGTTTTATGTTTTACAAGAATAATTTTTAATTTAACATGATAACACTTTGTTAAATCTATGATCTAAACTCCTTTCATGGATTTACTTAACCTTGAGAATCTTACTCTGCGGCAGCCTTGTGTAATGTTTCAAGTATGAAGTGACATCATTTGTAAATCATATATGATGTCAGTAAATAAAAGGCGCTAACTGCAGTAAAAGTAAAAAGGGAATTCCCCATTTAAAAGTTCCGGTCCAGATCGCACATAAATGTATGTTTGATACAAAGTAAATTTATTACACATTTTTAAAATGTCATTATCAATATACCGGGTAGTAAGATTGAATAGGTATGTAATAAATTGAAATATTTGTGTTTCTGTTGTGTGTTATAACGTTTATATTACACTACTACAAAGAGGACAGAGACTTACTTTATACACTCGATTTGGTGCTGGAGTAACTGCTGGTCTTTGGATTTCAAACTGAAATAAAACATTAAAAAACATTGCAAAACATCACTTCACACAAAGGCATCATTTGAAAAATAGCTAAAACAAAATTCATTACTTTTATAACTCAGTTATATAGTCATTGTATGCATTTAACACTAAACGTTTTCTTTTTCCTCTGTAAACCGGAATTCCCTCAATACCGGACCCTCTGTAAACTGGAATTCCCTCAATACCGGACCCTCTGTAAACTGGAATTCCCTAAATACCGGACATTGTTCATGGTCCCTTTTTAAATATTATTACAAAACAAAACGTCTTTAAGTCGGATATTCCTTAAAGTCAGGTTCAGTTGAGAAGGATTTTACTGTAGATACAAATATACAGATACAATATAGATAAATGTATGTAAGATATTTTACATTGGGGGGGGGGGGGGGGGGGGGGGGGGGTGGGGGGGGGGGGGGGGGGGGGGCAACCCATACATTGTATGTACATAGGTACGCCAGTTACAGACAGATACAGGGGAGAGCATTTACACATAACAGGGGGGATAACTATCTATTAAAGAACAACTAAATTTAACAGGGGGAATAACCATACATTGTATACTACATTTAAAAATTGAGATCGAAAAAGGGAGACAACTATTTAACAAAAGTTTAAAAAAGTTTGTTTTGTTTAATGACATCACTAGAGCACATTGATTTAATAATCATCAGCTGTTAGATGTCAAACATTTGGTAATTTCCACATAAGTCTTAGAGAGAAAACTCGCTACATTTTTCAATTCCAATTCAATTCCAATTGCAAATTGTTCAGCGTGCACATTCAGAGCAAGCTGTTGTAGCGCACACCTGTCCTGGGCACAAGTACCGGGCTCGGCCGGTTCCTCCGTCCAGGACAGTAGCAAGGGATCTTTTATATGCATCATCTCATAGACGGGATAACACATACCACAGCCTTTGATAAACCAGTCATGATACACTAGCTGCAGCGAGAAATAGCCCAATGGGACCACCGACAGGGATCGATCTCAGACCGACCACACATCAGACGAGCAATCTACCATTGATCTACATCCTGCCCATAACTATGAACAAGGTAGACAACTACAGTGAAACCTCTCAAAACCAGACCCTCTATAAACCGGAGTTCCCTCTATAAACAGGAGTTCCCTCTATAAACCAGACATTTTTCACAGCCCCTTTTTAAATATCAGTATAGAAGGAAATCTGGCTAAACTGAATACCTCTTAATACCGGACGTTTTACTTCGTCCTGAGGGTATCCAGTTTAGAGGAGTATCATTGTATGTGAATTTGCGATATTATACAATAATAAATAAACTCACATTTCTATGCGGCTCAAGAACTCGGAACATGTATTCCCAGGAGAAGTTCGACGTCGGTGCTTCTTCCCCATCTCTGGGTGTCGGTAGTTGCCCTGGTAACAAAAATTACAACATATTATATATATATATATATATATATATATATATACACATCCACATCCACATCCACATCCACATCCACACCACATCCACATATATATATGTGATATATATGATATTACACAATAGCACACACCACAGCCTTTGATATGCCAGTGGTGGTGCACTGGCTGTAACGAGTGTTTACTTCAGGTGATCTTATCACTAAGACTGTTTCATGGAACATGCACCTCATCTTAATGACTGTAGTAGCCCAAACAGGATTTTACCTGTACCTTTCAATAATTTTGCCTATTTGAAAAATATATATAGTGTACCCTTGATTTATTGCCCCCTGATTTAACGCCAACCCTGCCTACTGCCAATTTCTTTTCATCTCTATTTAATTCCTTCAATTTACTGCCACCCTCGCCATCTGCCAGTCCTTTTTGAACCAAACTCCAGTTAGTCATTATAATCCCCTCTATAATACCACCAAAAGTGCTTGAAGTTAACCGTAGTGCGTGATTTTACCAGTTGATTGGTGAAAATCTGAACACCGATCACCACTGGTAGTAGACAGTCAATGTGCTTTGTGTTATCGAGTGTATTAGGAAATAAATAGAAATTTGATCTTTATATATATATATGTATATATATACATGTATATAAATGTATGTGCACCATCCAACAAACAGGATAGTACATACCAAGGCCTTTGTTACACCAGTTTTGGAGCACTGACTGGAATGAGAAATAGCCCAATGAGCCCACTGATGGGGATTGATAAACTTTGTATCATAAGGCAGTAACCAATTATTCTCTTCTTCCCCACCCCCAATAAGAAAGAAGAATAAAATCTACATCTTAAAACATTAACCAGTATATTCTGCATATTTTGTTTTCGTGAGGACTAACCTCGGGTAGAAGAATAAACTTAAATTTTGAAGGTCCTATATCGAAGTTGAAAGTACAATATTTTGTTATTTTCACATTTATTTGTAACAAATAACTAAAAACTAATCAATCCCACGCATAATCTTTCCATATTTAACTCTAGAATACTAATTTAAAAAAAGTCTTACACTGGACAACAAAGAGGGGTTTCCCTAATAATTTGTGGCTAAATAGAGCGTGGCTACTAAACTAAAGTTGCCGAGAGGGTTCACATGGATTTCACTCCATCATGGTTCAGTTAAGGTGATGCGATAGCTAGATTTGGTTTCCAATAATTAATGTGATTTTTAGTTATTATCCATTTATACAGAAATAAGGTCCTTAAATCCATGACAGTATGCCTTTAAGGCAGTAACCAGTTATTGTATTTTTTCCAACAGAATACTTACCCCTGGTAGAAAGTGGCTCAGGGAACACTTGAATTGTCATACCACGGTGTGTCCTGGAAGTCCGACCGACCTCTACCAGCGATTTTGGAGCGGAGCAGTCGACCGTGACTCTCCCCGCTGCGACTCGACGCTGCGTCGGACAACGTGTCGGGGGAGTACATCTGGTAACGGGCTGCCCCCCAGCTTCCTTTCGTCGGCAGCTGCCCGGCAAACACACTTCGGAAAGCATTATTTCTGAAGAAAACTGAACAAACAAAAAGGTTTAATATGAATCCAGGCCTCGATCATAGACCGACTGCGCATCATGGTTTTGGCTGCCCGCTCAATCTGCAACCAATTCATTTCATTTCTCACTCTCTCTCTAACTCTCCACACTCTCTCTCTAACTCTCCACACACTCTCTCTCTTTCTCCCCTCTCTCTCTCTCCCCTCCACCCTCTCTTATCCCTCCCTCCCTGTCCCTCTTTCTCCTCCCTCCCTCCAACCCCCTCTTTCTCCTCCCTCCCTCTTTCTCCTCCCTCCCTCTCTCCCCCCTCTCTCTCCTTCTCTCTCCTCTCTCTCTCTCTCTCTCTCTTCCTCCCTCTCTCCTCTCTCTCTCTCTCTCTCTCTCTCTCTCTCTCTCTCTCTCTCTCTCTCTCTCTCTCTCTCACATACACACACACACACACACACACACACGCACAGATGAAGCAAAAATGATGAATCCAAAATGAAAAACTGTCAGTTCTTAATCACAGTCAGAGAAGCACCAAAATGCCTGATGACTGCCCTACCACACCACCCTATTGAGCTCAGTACAGATTCATACCTGTCCTCCGACGAGTCGTGCTGCGATAACTTCCTCCGGCGTTTTCCCCACATGCAGCACAGGAAGATGATGATGATGAGAAGCAGGATGAATGCTGGGATACCGACTCCGAGCCCGATGATCAGAGGCAGCTGGTTGGTCGTGTGTATGATCGGCAGGCACTGCGGTTCGTCATCCACCAGGCGGCATTCGTCACCGGTCTGGCACGATTCCAGCACCGACAGAACATCACACGCACTCATCTGTTCAGTCACTGTAGGTTATTTAAACAGCATTTGTTAATATACAAGTTGAAGTTTATTTTGTTTAATGATACCACTAGAGCACATTGATTTATTAATCATCGGCTACTGGATGTCAAACATATAGTCATTTTGACACAATCAGACAGAGGAAACCCACAGACAGGATAGCACATACCACAGCCTTTGATATACCAGTCATGGTGCACTGGCTGGAACGAGAAATAGCCCAATGGGCCCACCAACAGGGTTCGATCCCAAACCGACCGTGCATCAAGCGAGCGCTTTACTACTGGACTACATCCCGTCCCCTTGTTAATATACAAGTGACAGAACATCACACATACTCGTCAGTCACTGCCGGTTATTTAAACAGCATTTATTAATATACAACTGTCAGGTATATAAATTTATATAATTTATTAACCTTCTGCCTACAGTGGTTACAAGTGCCTCTTAACAATGCCAGAAGTAACTACGGAACACTTCCCGAAGTGATCAGACTAAGCCCACAGCAAAAAGCTGATGGGGAAATGGTGGGTATCCACAAGAGACAAGCACCTGTCACGGTTGGAGAGATAAGGACACCTCAGCACATTAAAAACGAAACAGAGAAAGGAATGCTAACAACACCCCAGCACATTAAATATGAAACATAGGAAGGAATTCTAACACCCCAGCACATTAAATATGAAACATACGAAGGAATTCTAACACCCCAGCACATTAATTATGAAACAGAGAAAGGAATTCTAACACCCCAGCACATTAATTATGAAACAGAGAAAGGAATTCTAACAACCCAGCACATTAAACCTGAAACATAGGAAGGAATTCTAACACCCCAGCACATTAATTATGAAACAGAGAAAGGAATTCTAACAACCCAGCACATTAATTATGAAACATAGGAAGGAATTCTAACACCCCAGCACATTAAACCTGAAACATAGGAAGGAATTCTAACACCCCAGCACATTAATTATGAAACAGAGAAAGGAATTCTAACACCCCAGCACATTAATTATGAAACAGAGAAAGGAATTCTAACACCCCAGCACATTAATTATGAAACAGAGAAAGGAATTCTAACACCCCAGCACATTAATTATTAAACATAGGAAGGAATTCTAGCACCCCAGCACATTAAATACGAAAAACAGAGAAAGGAATGCAAACAACACCCCAGCACATTAAATATGAAATAAAAGAAAAAGACATAAATTTGAATACGTACAAGGCACTGTTCCGTACTTGGCCTCCAAAATGGTGGTGTTCGCCCCGTTTATGGGAATCTTGCCCACATTGAGCATGTGATCGATACCCTTGGCCAGTTTCGAAGCCGAATGGTTCGTCTTCGAATTGTCGATCTCGAGGGTAACGCGTGCGATAACACTTCCAATACTGCAACAAAAACAAAAATGGAATTTTTTATTTTTACGACACACTCAACTCATTTCATTTTTATTTTCCGTTATATATACGGCATCAGATACAGTGGTTGAGAACTACACAGATAATATGAGAGCAAACCTGTTGCTGGGCTACTCTGTTTGATGAGCAGAAAGGGATCTTTTATGTGCATGATTCCACAGACAGAATAGTACATTCATATCTCTCTCTCTATATGTGTCTCTCTCTCTCTCTGTCTCTGTCTCTCTCTATGTGTGTCTCTCTCTCTGTCTCTCTCTCTATGTGCGTCTCTGTCTCTCTCTCACTCTCTGTCTCTCTCTCTCGCTAATAGATATCTCTCTCTCTCTCTCTCTCTCTCTCTCTCTCTCTCTCTCTCTCTCTCTCTCTCTCTCTCTCTCTCTCTCTCTCTCTCTCTCTCTCTCTCTCATTCCCTTTCTCTCACACACACACACACATTGTTTATGTATATACAATAATACCATGTACAGCAATGATTCAAGGCCCCTTAACCTTGACTTTGCTTATGTATCTGGTGACAATAAACAATAGAAAAAAAAAAAGAAAAAAAAAAGGAGAAATAGCTGTAGTAACCCTTAGTTTCAGTCCGTGAAAACGAACACTAAGTTCAGTTAATTCACAAACTACTTGCAACATATTTGGATATGGTTATAACACAGACACTAACACCTGTGATGTTTAAACAGGGAAATACTGTCTCAAAATATCTAGAGATTGACCCGATAATCATTACTTATTATCAGATGAACGTGCTTTGTGTGAATGATGAAAAATGCATTTTGGGGCATTACAAAAACCTACAAGACAAGAACCAGTTCAAATGTATGAAAATGAATATTCTAAATAATAAAATGAAAACACTTCTAAATAAATTTAAGTTATCAAAAATGGCTTTAATAGTAAAAAGATATGGCGTAGTGTTTAAAAACTAGGGTATTTCATTTTAAGTTAAAAAATACTGGCAACTTACCCAAGGCTTTCAATTTTGACAGGCAGGAAGCTATTACCAATAAGAGGCAGCAGTAACCGATATATCTGAAATAGAAGATTTAATTCACATCAAGTCATCATAGAAAAGAAAGGAATACATTTCGTGACGTCCCAGAACATTTCTAATCCACACCTATTAATAAAGAAATATTTAACAATGCTCAACCCCTAGTGTTAAGGAAGAAAGCGACAGTTTTATTTGACGACGCACTCAACACATTTTATTTACGGTTATATGGCGTCAGACATATGGTTAAGGACCACACATATATTGAGAGGAAGGAAGGAACTGTTTTATTTAACAACGCACTCAACACATTTTATTTACAGTTATATGGCGTCAGACATATGGTTAAGGACCACACAGATTTTGAGAGAGGACAGCGCATCAAGCGAGCCCTTTCCTACTGGGCTACGTCCCACCTAGAAATCTATTGTATGCACTTTCCCATAGGAAGGACAGCACATACCACAGCTTTTTACAAATACACCAGTGATGGCGAAACATTTGAAACATTCCGAGTGACATGCAATGCATGTAAAGAATCTCTGATGTACGCACCCCTTCGGCAATGAACCGGGCCAGTGCGATGTATCTGGGATCGGCAATTCCCGCACGGACCGCCACATCTTTGTCCGTGATATCGAGTCTCAGAGTTATCAGATTGGACGTCTTCGCAGCTGAAGAAAGGAAGGAAGGAAATGTTTTATTTAACGACCCACTCAACACATTTTATTGATGGTTATATGGCATCAGACATATGGTTAAGGACCACACAGATATTGAGAGAGGAAACCCACTATCACTACATCATGAGCTTCTTTTCGATTAGCAGCAAGGGATCTTTTATATGAACATACAACAGACAGGGTAGTACATACCACAGCCTTTGATATGCCAGTCTTGCAGCTGACAAACAACACATTCCATTGCTACTTTATTTAATTAAGGTTCAAGCATGCTGTCCTGGACACACACTTCAGCTAGTTGGCTGGTATGTTTAGTGGGTTAATCTAGACTGGGAAATAATTTTGTGAAGTGGGGAAGTAACCTGCAAATTTTTTTTGCACGAGTTAAAAAGTTTAGTTTGTATAATATAATGTCACCACTAGAGCACTTTGATTTGTTTCATCATCGGCTATTGGTTGTCAAACATTTGGTAATTGTTTACTCATATCCTCAAGAGGAAACCCGTTACCTCATTCCATTAGTAGCAAAGGATCTTTTATATATGCACCATCCCACAGACAGGGTAGCACATACCACAGCTTTTGATATACCAGTCGTGGTGCACTGGCTGGAATGAGAAATAGCCCAATGGACCAACCGGCGGGGATGAATCCTAGACCGACAGCATCGAGTGAACGCTTTACCACTGGGCTATGACTCAAACCCTGCCAGGAATTGTAATTTGTCTTAATTTATATAATGGCCTTTGATATAGCAGTCGTTGGTGCGCTGGCTGGAATAAGAAACAGCCCAATGGACCAACCGTCTGGGATCGATTCTAGACCAATCACATCGAGTGAATGGTTTACCGCTGGGCTTATGACCCACCCCCTGCCAGAAATTGTAATTTGTCTTGAACACCGATTTTGTACATAAACATGTATGTAATGAGTGTCACTTACATATGCACACGCTGTTGCTTGTGGTGTACCCAGCCGCACAGTCACAGCGGAAACTTCCTTTCGTGTTCACGCACGTTTCACTCGGCGACTGGCAGGTGTTCAGAGTCGAACTCAAACATTCGTTCACGTCTGAAAACAAAAAGACCAAAGTTGTAGTCCCAATACCAGAAGATGACATTGCATGTTTTTATTAAACGTTATTTCAATTTCATAACAGTTATTGAAAAGACTAGTGGAAAGGGTGTCGCTTATAATGAATGAATGAATGAATGAATGAATGTTTAACGACACCCCAGCACGAAAAATACATCGGCTATTGGGTGTCAAACTGTGGTAATGGAAAAACAGTAAGTGATGATCAACATCAATATAAAAATTCAAGTGTCAAATAAAACACAGTGTAAAGTGTGTGGCGTCGCTTATAAAAAGTACGTCATTTGGCAATCACCTAATTCAAACAATAGTGAATGAACATTTGCATTCTTACGTGACATAGGCTAATAAGTATGAATGAAGTTTACACAAACAATACCACAGGCATATATTTAAAACTAAACAAAACAAATTGAGACATTTACTGTTAAATTATGAATATAAATTTAATTTTAAAAATTTGACCGCAATTATTTTTGGGCTCATGCAAGTATGAACTGAAAAAAAAAAAAACGATGTTCACACCTTTGTATAACCCTCTACACTGAGTCATACATCAGGTTTTCTCGGTCCATACTTGCAGGAACCAACAAATAAATTTGCAGTCAATTTTTTTCAATACCCTTTAATCTCACTTACCATCACACTGTGCTGGATTAGTCGTACTGACCGTGTAGCCGGTGTTACACGTACAAACAAAGGATCCGTTCGTGTTTGTACATCCCATCTGGCAGTTATCTGTGTTCGACGTGCACTCGTCTACATCTGAAGTTAAACAAGCAGAATAGATACGTCAGTAGCTGAAATATTAAAGGGACATTCCCGTGTCTGCTACATTGTAAGACGTTTCTGACTAATAAAATATTTCTACGATTAAGCTTACATATTAAATATATTTTCTTGTTTAGAATATCAGTCTCTGTATATTCCATGTGTTTCTGGTCGTCTTAATATTTGTAAGACGCCCAAACTGGATTTTGTCTTCAAATAATTTCGTACGTACAAAAGAAAAAATCATTTTTAGGAAATAAAATGAAATTTAACCTAGTACAAATATTCGAACGATCAGAAACACGTTTAATATACAGCCACTAATACTTTATGCAGAAAAATATATATGATATGTAATTACAGTCGTCAAAAAGTCTTTGTTAGTTGATAACATCTTTCAAATTGCAGCAAACTCACGAATGTCCCTTTAAAACAAGCAGAACATTAAGTTTTATACTGTGAAAACTGGGGATGTTAATAAAAGACAGGAGTGGGATGTGGACAAGAGACAAGGAATGGGATGTGGACAAGAGACAAGGACTGGGCTGTGGACTGGGATGTGGACAAGAGACGAGGACTGGGATGTGGACAAGAGACGAGGACTGGGATGTGGACAAGAGACGAGGACTGGAATGTGGACAAGAGACGAGGACTGGAATGTGGACAAGAGACGAGGACTGGGATGTGGACAAGAGACGAGGACTGGGATGTCGACAAAGAGGCAAGGACTGGGATGTCGACAAGAGACAAGGACTGTGGACAAGAGACAAGGACTGGGATGTGGACAAGAAAGAAAAAAGAAAGAAATGTTTTATTTAACGACGCACTCAACACATTTTATTTACGGTTATATGGCGTCAGACATATGGTTAAGGACCACACAGATTTTGAGAGGAAACCCGCTGTCGCCACTACATGGGCTACTCTTCCGATTAGCAGCAAGGGATCTTTTATTTGCGCTTCCCACAGGCAGGATAGCACAAACCATGGCCTTTGTTGAACCAGTTATGGATCACTGGTAGGTGCAAGTGGTTTACACCTACCCAATGAGCCTTGCGGAGAACTCACTCAGGGTTTGGAGTCGGTATCTGGATTAAAAATCCCATGCCTCGACTGGGATCCGAACCCAGTACCTACCAGCCTGTAGACCGATGGCCTGCCACGAAGCCACCGAGGCCGGTGGGATGTGGACAAGAGACAAGGAATAGGATGAGGACAAGAGACAAGAACTGGGATGAGGACAAGAGACAAGAAATGGGATGTGGACAAGAGACAAGAACTGGGATGTGGACAAGAGACAAGAACTGGGATGTGGATAAGAGACAAGAACTGGGATGTGGACAAGAGACAAGGACTAAGATGTAGTCAAGGACGGGGATGTGGAAATGGCCAGTGATAACCAGTTTTACCTATACAGTTATTGCTAGTCCCGGTGTAGCCGGCCGGACAGTAACAGGTGTAGCTAGCCTCAGTGTTGTTACAGGCAAACTGGCAGTTGTTCAGGGCGGCATCCAAACATTCGTTGACATCTGAAACAAAACATACACAACTGTTATATCCTTTAACAAACACATCAGACAGACAGACAGTCGACAGGCACAGACGAACAGTCAGCAGACAGATGAAAAAACTAATTAAAAGAATTGTATATATGTGGGACAGACAAACAGACAGGCAGACAGATAGGTGGACAGACAGATAGGTGGACAGACAGGCAGGCAGACAGATAGATGGACAGACAGACATATAGATAGATGGAGATATAGACAGATAAACAGATGGACAGACATACAGACATACAGTTGACAGACAGAGGGACAGACTGTCAAAAGACAGACAGACAGACAGACATACAGGTGTTCAGAGTCGAACTCAAACATTCATTCACGTCTAAAAACAAAAAGACCAAAGTTGTAGTCCCAATACCAGAAGATGACATTGCATGTTTTTATTAAACGTTATTTCAATTTCATAACAGTTATTGAAAAGACTAGTGGAAATGGCGTCGCTTATAATGAATGAATGAATGAATGTTTAACGACACCCCAGCATGAAAAATACATCGGCTATTGGGTGTCAAACTGTGGTAATGGAAAAAGAAATAAAATGATGATCAACATCAATATAAAAATTCAAGTGTCAAATAAAACACAGTGTAAAGTGTGTGGCGTCGCTTATAAAAAGTACGTCATTTGGCAATCACCTAATTCAAACAATAGTGAATGAACATTTGCATTCTTACGTGACATAGGCTAATAAGTATCAATGAAGTTTACACAAACAATACCATAGGCATATATTTAAAACTAAACAAAACAAATTGAGACATTTACTGTTAAATTCTGAATATAAATTTTATTTTTAAAATTTGACCGCAATTATTTTTTGGCTCATATGAACTGAAAAAAACCCCCGATGTTCACACTTTTGTATGTTTCTCTATGCGGAGTCATACATTGGGTTTCCTTGGTTCTTATTTGCATGAACCAAAAAATAAATTTGCAGTCAATTTTTTTTCAATACCCTTTAATCTCACTTACCATCACACCGTGAGGGATCAGTCGTACTGACTGTGTAGCCGTTGTTACACGTACAAACAAAGGATCCGTTCGTGTTTGTACATCCCATCTGGCAGTTATCTGTGTTCAACACACACTCATCTACATCTGAAGTTAAACAAGCAGAATAGATACGTCAGTAGCTGAAATATTAAAGGGACATTCCCGTGTTTGCTACATTGTAACACGTTTCCGACTAATAAAATATTTCTATGATTAAACTTACATATTAAATATATTTTCTTGTTTAGAATATCAGTGTCTGTATATTCAATGTGTTTCTGGTCGTCTTAATATTTGTAAGAAGCCCAAACTGGATTTTGTCTTCAAATAATTTCGTACGGACGAAAAAACAACAACCTTTTTTAGGAAATAAATGAAATTTAACCCAGTACAAATATTAGAATGATCAGAAACACGTTTAATATACATTCACTAATATTTTATGCAGAAAAATATATTTGATATGTAATTACAGTCGTCAAAAAGTCTCTGTTGGTCGATAACATCTTTAAAATTGCAGCAAACTCAGGAATGTCCCTTTAAAATAAACATAACATTAAGTTTTATACTGTGAAAACTGGGGATGTGAATAAAAGACAGGAGTGGGATGTGGACAAGAGACAAGGACTGGGATGTGGACAAGATACAAGAACTGGGATGTGGACAAGAGACAAGGACTGGGATGTGGACAAGAGACAAGGACTGGGATGTGGACAAGAGACAAGAACTGGGCTGTGGACAAGAGACAAGAACTGGGATGTGGACAAGAGACAAGAACTGGGCTGTGGACAAGAGACAAGAACTGGGATGTGGACAAGAGACAAGGACTGGGATGAGGACAAGAGACAAGAACTGGGATGTGGACAAGAGACAAGAACTGGGCTGTGGACAAGAGATAAGAACTGGGATGTGGACAAGAGACAAGGACTGGGATGAGGACAAGAGACAAGAACTGGGATGAGGACAAGAGACAAGGACTGGGATGTGGACAAGAGACAAGAACTGGGATGAGGACAAGAGACAAGAACTGGGATGTTGACAAGAGACAAGAACTGGGATGTTGACAAGAGACAAGAACTGGGATGTGGACAACAGACAAGAACTGGGATGAGGACAAGAGTCAAGGACTGGGATGTAGATAAAAGACATGAACTGAGACAAGGACTAAGATGTAGTCAAGGACTGGGATGTGGAAATGGCCAGTGATAACCGTTTTACCTATACAGTTATTGCCAGTCCCGGTGTAGCCGGCCGGACAGTAACAGGTGTAGCTAGCCTCAGTGTTGTTACAGGCAAACTGGCAGTTGTTCAGGGCGGCATCCAAACATTCGTTGACATCTGAAACAAAACATACACAACTGTTATAGTCTTTAACAAACACATCATGCAGATAGGCAGACAGGCAGACAGACAGGCAGACAGACAGGCAGGCAGACAGACAGGCAGGCAGACAGGCAGGCAGACAGGCAGGCAGACAGACAGACAGGCAGACAGACAGTCGACAGGCACAGGCAGACAGTCGGCAGACAGATGAAAAAACAAACTGTAAAAGAATTGTATATATGTGGGACAGACAAACAGACAGATAGATGAACAGACAGGCAGACAGATAGGTGGATAGACAGGTGGAGAGATAGACAAACAGATGGACAGACATACAGGCAACAGACAGACAAAAAAACAGTCGAAAGACAGAGACATACAGGCAACAGACAGACAGATGGAAAAACAAATTGAAAAACCTGTGTATATGTGGAATAGACACACTGACAGGCAGACAGACAGACAAATAAGACCTATGGACAGATGGACAGACAGACAGACAGACAGAAAGACAGACAGACAGGGACAAAACGCATATATTGGACGAGTATAGACTACAAATACGGACCACTCACCAACACACGTCTGACCGACCAATGAATATCCGCTATCACAGACACAGCTGAATGACCCGTTGTTATCCACACAGTGGTCATGCACGATGGGGCACACTTTCGGACGAAGGCATTCGTTGATGTTCACGTCACACCGAGCACCCTCCCAGCCTTGCTTGCAGGAACATGTGCCATTCTTAGTGTTGCACTGGTCCGTGTTGGCAGCCACGCACATACAAGTCTCGTTGCAGTTAGCGCCATACTTAGTTTTACCATCGCACGCTGAAATGTGGAGAATTCATTTATTACGTCATGAAGTGGTATTGTAGAACCTGTTCATCACATGGTATTCACTTTCACTTGTTAGATACATTTGGCAACCGTTCATTGTATTATTCTCTACATTATCATCACCATCACCATCATAATAATAATCATCATCACCACCATCATCGTAATCATCATCATAATCATCACCACCATCGTAATCATCATCATAATCATCACCACCATCGTAATCATCATCATAATCATCACCACCATCGTAATCATCATCATAATCATCACCACCATCATAATCATCATCATAATCATCATCACCATCATCGTAATCATCATCATAATCATCACCACCATCATCGTAATCATCATTATAATCATCATCACCATCATCGTAATCATCATCATAATCATCACCACCATCATCGTAATCATCATCATAATCATCACCACCATCGTAATCATCATTATAATCATCACCACCATCATAATCATCATCATTATAATCATCACCACCATCATAATCATCATCATAATCATCACCACCATCATCGTAATCATCATCATAATCATCACCACCATCATCGTAATCATCATCATAATCATCATCACCATCATCGTAATCATCATCATAATCATCATCATCATCGTAATCATCATTATAATCATCATCACCATCATCGTAATCATCATCATAATCATCACCACCATCATCGTAATCATCATTATAATCATCATCACCATCATAATCATCATCATTATAATCATCACCACCATCATAATCATCATCATAATCATCACCACCATCATCGTAATCATCATCATAATCATCACCACCATCATCGTAATCATCATCATAATCATCATCACCATCATCGTAATCATCATCATAATCATCATCATCATCGTAATCATCATTATAATCATCATCACCATCATCGTAATCATCATCATAATCATCATCACCATCATCGTAATCATCATCATAATCATCATCACCATCGTAATCATCATCATAATCATCATCACCATCGTAATCATCATTATAATCATCACCACCATCGTAATCATCATTATAATCATCACCACCATCGTAATCATCATTATAATCATCACCACCATCGTAATCATCATTATAATCATCACCACCATCGTAATCATCATCATAATCATCATCACCATCATTGTAATCATCATCATAATCATCATCACCATCATCGTAATCATCATCATAATCATCATCACCATCGTAATCATCATCATAATCATCATCACCATCATCGTAATCATCATCATAATCATCATCACCATCATCATAATCATCATCATAATCATCATCACCACCATCGTAATCATCATCATAATCATCATCACCACCATCGTAATCATCATCATAATCATCACCACCATCATCGTAATCATCATTATAATCATCACCACCACCATCGTAATCATCATCACCATCATCGTAATCATCATCATAATCATCATCACCATCATCGTAATCATCATCATAATCATCATCACCATCGTAATCATCATCATAATCATCACCACCATCGTAATCATCATTATAATCATCACCACCATCGTAATCATCATCATAATCTTCATTATGATAATAATCATCATCATCACCATCATCATAAACATCATCATCACCACCATCGTAATAATCATCATAAGCATCACCACCATCGTAATCATCATCATAATCATTACCACCATCGTAATCATCATCATAAGCATCACCACCATCGTAATCATCATCATAATCATTACCACCATCGTAATCATCATTATAATTATCATCATCATAATCACCACCATCGTAATCATCATCATAATCATTACCACCATCGTAATCATCATTATAATTATCATCATCATAATCATCACCATCGTAATCATCAACTTCATAATCATCACCATCATCTTAATCATCATAATAATCATCATCATCATCATAATCATCATCACCATCATCATAGTAATCATCACCATCATAAATCATCATCATAACCCTGATAATCATCAACGTGTCGAGTTACTCACCGGTACATAGGCTTCCTGTTCGTACGAACCCAACCTGACATTCACATCTGTAGTAGCCGGGTTGGTTGACACACTGTCCGTTAGTCCCGCAGTTGATGGGCTGGCTACCAGAACACTCGTTGATGTCGTCACTACAAGTGGACCCGGTCCAGCCTGGTCTGCACGTGCATGTCCCGTCAGTGGCATTGCAGGATTCAGTGTTTGTGATGTTGCAGGTACAGGTATTTTCACAATTGGGACCATAAGAACCACTGTCACACACTAAAAAGTAACACAGTGAAATACAGCATAGGTGTCGGAAATAGGGGGTGGTTATAGGAAGGCACTGAGTACATAAATTGTTTGCCCACCAGAAGCACACACATGAGAGAGAAAAAACAGACATATATATATATATATATATATATATATATATATATATATATATATATATATATATATATATATATATGTATATATATGAGAGAGAGAGAGAGAGAGAGAGAGAGAGAGAGAGAGAGAGAGAGACAGAGACAGAGACACACACACACACACACACTTACCCCACCCTAAGCACACATACATACACACATACACAGACTCAAACATACACACACCTACCCCCACCCTACACCCATACACAGAAACAGACACACACAGACATACACACACAGACATACACACACACACAGACACATACACACACAAACACACATACATACATACACACACACACAAAAACAACACACACACACACACACACACATACAGACATACACACACACACACATACACACACACAAACACACACACACACACAAAGACACACACACACACACACACACAAACACACACACACACAAAACACACACAGACAGACAAACTGAAACACACACAAATAAACATACACAAATAAAAAAACACACCAACCAGTTACATATGTGGATCTGCAAACACGCACAGATACTATGCCACTCACCCCCACCCCCACCCCACCCTTCTCAAAATGCTAGATCTGCCCCAGCAGCTACATGTATATCTAATCTTTAGACAAAGAATATAAACGATATAGAGAATACTACATGAGCGGCCGTTAGATACCGTTTATCTTGCAACAAGTTGTTTATATAGAGAATACTACAAGAGCGGCCGTTAGATACCGTTTATCTTGCAACGAGTTGTTTATATAGAGAATACTACACGAGCGGCCGTTAGATACCGTTTATCTTGCAACGAGTTGTTTATATAGAGAATACTACACGAGCGGCCGTTAGATACCGTTTATCTTGCAACGAGTTGTTTATATAGAGAATACTACACGAGCGGCCGTTAGATACCGTTTATCTTGCAATGAGTTGTTTATATAGGGTATACTACATGAGCGGCTGTTACATACCGTTTATCTTGCAACGAGTTGTTTATATAGGGTATACTACATATAGAGAATACTACATGAGCGGCCGTTAGATACTGTTTATCTTACAACGAGGGAACGAAAGCAAGTTGAAATACATTTTTAAACGAGTTGTAAGATAAACAGTATCTAACAGACACAAAATGTAGGATTCTATTTGTTACATATCTTCAGAAAACAGTTTTAAAATAAATTTAAAAGCCTTTTTCAACTAAAACCTTAGCCCTTGAAGCTAACTTATGCATCACAGACAAGTCAATTTCAGGTTAACTTGTCCGTCACATCAGCCAGTTGTATGTCTGTAAAATGTTATCACACATATGTGTTAACAAGTATGTGTTATTAAAAATAACACATAATGTTCTCACCAAGGGATGAGTAAGTAGTTAAGCTAATTACCTCTGCATGTAACACCATCCATGTCTAGTTTGTAACCATCCGCACATCCACACTGGAAACCACCGTCAGTGTTATTACAGTTCATTTTACAGATGTTCTGGTTGCATTCGTTAATATCTGAAAATTTTAATATTCTTAAGTCATCAAATAACAGAAAAAAAAGGCAGATTAAAGGGACATACCCTAGTTTTTAAACACTAAAGGAATATTTTTTACTATTGGAGCCGAAATCATATTTTACTTAAATTTTATTGGTTAGATTATCCATTTCCATACATTTGAAGTGTTTTTGGTCATGCACCATGACAGGTATATCAAAGGTCGTGATATGTGCTATCCTGTCTGTGGGATAGTGCATATAAAATATCCCTTACTACTAATGGAAAAAATGTAGCGGGTTTCCTCTCTAAGATGAAAATGTCAAAATTACTAAATATCTGACATCCAATAACCGATGATTAACAAATCAATGTGCTCTAGTGGTGTCATTAAACAAAACAAGGTTTTTTTTGGGGGGGGGGGGGTCTTTTCTGCAAGACACTATTTTGAGCCTTGATGTTCTGTGTACTATTCACTCAAAGGACGTCAGTGATGTCTTTATTTAAACAGACATCGTTCTCCTTCCTCGTAATGAGGAATAACTTACCTGTGCAGTTAGCACCATCCGAGGCCAAGGTATATCCCTTGTCACAGAAACACACCTCCTCCGTCCCATTAACCCGACAGCCAAATGAACATGTGGAATTATTGGATGATGAACACATGGTCACCGCTGAAACAAACAAAGCAACTCAATAAATAAACAGATACTCATACAACAGGGCTCGAAATAATACCGTCCCAACAAGTTTTATTCGGTCAACATTTTTTCCAGGCAATTATTTTAAACATTTATAGTGACACATCAGTTTGAGTCAACCATGTATCAGGACGGTTTCCAATTCGGGCCGGCAGAATTTGTAGCTAGCCAGACCGAATATCTGGCAGGAATGTCAGATAATTTCAAGCCCTGCTGTACAGTTAAATAACAATAAGTCAACAGAACTAAACGTCTTACCTAACATAAACTTATTCTCTAAATAAAGTTATAACTTGTGGTGCAACTTTCAACATTAATGTTGTGCATAATAAAAACAAATTAATTAAAAGTTTTAACTAAATTGTTTTAAAATAATTAATAATTGTTTTAGTTTTTAAACGTGCATTAAGATGAACATTCATAGATTTCACTATAAACCAAGTTTCATTGAGGTAGGACTTAAACCAAGTTTCACTGATGTAGGACTTAACGATTATGAGAAATTGTCCCAAACACAAAAGTTGATGTCAACAATAACAATACAACTAAAAGCATGACATGTATTATTGACAAAATATTGAGGGTTTTTCTCAAAAGAAACAAAAAAATCATAGCATATATTTCAACTGCAAAAGAAAGGTTGAGATAGAAAGTATTTTGGAGTGAATTTTAACTTTACTTTCAGGGATATGAGAGGGGCTGGAACAAAAAAGCTTACTGTGGCCGGGGTCTAGGGGCCACTTAAGGGCCCCTGAAGGAAAATTGTTGTTTGCAACCCCTGGAACTGACAAAAATTGCATTCAATGCTAACAAATCTAAACTGGTTATAACTTATAACATAAGGCACACATCATAAACTTGAAACCGTAAAAACATGCAAATGAACCATGTGTGGTCAACAGTATTGGACATCATGTTTTGGGGGGTTTTTTTTAGACAAAATGGAAATGTGCATTTACGCGTTTCCGCATAGCTCTCACATCCCTGTACTTTGTCATAAAGTTAACCTGTAAACGTTGGTTCCACGTACCAGTACATGTGTTGCGAGTGTCTCGGTTCAGAGAAAACCCTTCGTAACACTCGCATGTGAAGTCTCCCTGCGTGTTACGACACATTTGCTGACAGTTGTCCTGACTCAGTGCACATTCATCAATATCTGCGAGTAAATAAAAAATTAAATACAGTTAGGAATGCAATTCCACAAAAATTAAATATGCAGCCTTCCATATACTGGCTTTCTGTCGCAACTAATTCATAATAATTGGAAGTACAGAGGAATCAAGGGGGATGGGGAGACATTAATTTTTATGTGAACATGGCCCGGGCAACTATGTTTAATTTTGAGGGTATTGAGGCATACAATAGGGCATTAAGCAATTTGCTGCATGTTAAATTTGTGTTCTGTTTACGTACATACATGTGGATCAGGTGCCATTCTGCTGCAAAAAAAAATTCTCTTTGTTCAAATATATTTTCCATAGCATTGCAGGACGTAGCCCAGTGGTAAAGCGCTCGCTCGATGCACGTCAGTCTGGGATCGATCCCCGTCGGTGCGCCCATTGGGCTATTTCTCGTTGCAGCCAATGCACCACGACTGGTATATCAACGGCCATAGTATGTACTACCCTGTCTGTGTGATGGTGCATATAAAAGATCCCTTGCTGCTCATTAAAAAAAAGAATAGCCCATGAAGTGGCGACAGAGGGTTTCCTCTCTCAATATCTGTGTGGTCCTTAACCATATGTCTCACACCATATAACCGTAAATAAATGTGTTGAGATGCGTCGTTAAATAAACCATTTCTTACTTTTCCGGAAGAGCATAACCCAGCAACCCCCTCTTCCCTAAAACCTTCACTTGTCCCTGTCTAGACAACCCCGCCCCCCCTATACAGTTTTTGCACAAGTGTCTGTATAATTATGTTGGTGTATGTACACAGGCATTAAATTTGGGGGGATTTGTTTTTGGGATGATGCCAGAATCTTGAAAATTAAGTAACAGATTTTGGAGCTTCCATATTGTAATCTTATGTTTTCGACTCAAAATATGGGATTTCCTGACATCATGGAATTGTGCTAACTTCACAGCCTGCTACACATGGACCAGTGTATTAACTACTAATAACTAACCCACTGTCATGGACAGACAGTCCAGATAGCTGAGGTGTATGTGGCCAGTAGGGCCTCCACGAGTACTCGAGTACTCGAGTACAGGACAAGTCCAGCAAGACTGGAGTCCGTTCACAAGACTCCAGTACCCGTGCGAGACTGGAGTCCGTTCACAAGACTCCAGTACCCGTGCGAGACTGGAGTCCGTTCACAAGACTCCAGTACCCGTGCGAGACTGGAGTCCGTTCACAAGACTCCAGTACCCGTGCGAGACTGGAGTCCGTTCACAAGACTCCAGTACCCGTGCGAGACTGGAGTCCGTTCACAAGACTCCAGTACCCATGCACTCTCATTGAATTATATGTTTTACGTCAATCACTTTGTCATATGCTTGCCGCCGGTTACATTACATCTTCATAAAGCTAAAGCTAAAAAGCTAATATTCGTTCCTTGTATTCAGCCTTGATACATGTAGTCAAGATTACTGATATCTACTACTAGCGCCCTCTATTGGAAGAAAATTTGTAACACCGATTATGTCCCTTACACGATGACATCGCTGACCAATCACAGCATCGGTAACATGTGACAATCTTGAAAGCAATGTCAAAAATTAACCGCCGAAACCTTTTTTTTAACATATCGTGACAAACACGACACGTTTCCACGGACGCTGACGCTGCCATCTTTGTTTACAATAACAAGGGAATCTATAAGGAGCGTTGCGATTCGTTGCAATCAGATCTCATCGCATCCAATGAAATTTAAGCATTTTGTGGCACGATTTCTTGACGACATGTATCAAGGCTGAATACGAGGAACGAATATTAGCCTTGATTTATGAAGATGGTTACATTATAGAGCTATGAGACATGAATGGAAAACACAAGTCGAATCTGTGGAGTACAATACAATGGCATTATTGGGCATCCATGTTCAGTGCTAGAATTAAGAAGCATAATGCTCTATTACTTAGTCTCATTATTATCTAGTCTAAGTGTTGGCTACTCAGGTCCGGGTCGAGTTTGACCCTTGAGTACTCCAGTCCAATATTTTGGACTCGTGGAGGCCCTAACATGTACCTACCTATGCATGTTCCTTTTCCCTCTATTGTGAACCCATCGCGACAGCTGCAGATGTAACTGCCGACCGTGTTATTACAGTTGTGATCGCACAGGTTACTTGTTGCACACTCATCAACATCTGCAAGCAAACAATCTCAGTTATTAGCCAAATGGTTACAAATATATTGGTTCATAGCAAAGTGTTATTATTATTTTCATCTTTTTTGGCTTCAAAACATTTCAGTGTCGCTACATAAAATTATAGTAGGTTGGAAAACCGGAAAGACAAATGTTTTTTTTTTTTTAGGCCTCAGTTAACAGGCCTATATACTCACCAACACAGTCACCAGTTGATGACTTGACGTATCCGGTTCTACACTCACACCGGTACGATCCGGGAAGGTTTTGGCAGTCGCTGGAGGTGGGACATGATATCGTCGAAATACTGCACTCATCGACATCACTTTCACACAGAGTCCCAATCCAACCGGACTTGCACTGGCAGCCCGTGACCCTGTCACAGCCAGTTGAACCAATCGGATCACAGTTGCACGTGTTGGTGCAATTTTCACCCCATTTATCGGGATCACATTCTAAAAAGAAATATTAAAAATGATAGAATCAATCAGACAAATGGCAGGGTTCGAAAAATCCACCAGCCCTTGAACCCGGCTAGTGGTCTGGGCTATAGTGGAAATGATCAACTGTATTATTATGTTATATAGGGCATTATATATTTCTTCAGTGAAGGCTAGTGAATGTTTGGTCTGGGCTATAGTGGAAATGATCAACTGTATTATTATGTTATATAGGGCATTATATATTTCTTCAGTGAAGGCTAGTGAATGTTTGGTCTGGGCTGTAGTGGAAATGATCAACTGTATTATTATATTATATTGAGCATTATATATTTCTTCTGCATCAAACGAGTGCTTTACCACTGGCAGAAACCTGCTACATTCTCCGGTTAATTGCAAGGGATCTTTTATATGCACCTTCCCACAGCCTTTGATATACCAGTCGTGGTGCTGTAGCTGCAATGAGAAATAGCCCAATGGGCCCTCCGATGGGAATCGATCCCAGACTGACCGCACATCAAGACAGTGTTTTACCACTGAGCTACGTCCTACCCTACTTACCTACACAGGTACGCAGGTCGTTGTCGAGACGCATGCCGACAGGACAGGAGCAGGTGTAGCTGCCAGGTGTGTTGGTGCACGTGTGACTGCACTTGACAATATTCGGGTCTGTCAAGGCACACTCGTCAATATCTGAAAACAAAGTGTGTTTTAAAGGGACTCTTATCAATACACAAAGTACATTTTAAAGGGACTCTATATATACACAAAGTACATTTTAAAGGGACTTATCAATACACAAAGTACATTTTAAAGATATAACCAATACACAAATTATGTGTTAAAGGGACTCTATCAATACACAAAGTACATTTTAAAGATACTATCAATACCAAGTACATTTTAAAGGGACTCTATTAATACAAAAAGTACATTTTAAAATGGACTATCAATAGAGAAAGTACATTACAAAGGGACTTTATTAATACACAATATATATTTTAAAGGGACTATAAAAATTCAACAAGTACATTATAAATAGACTATCAAGACTATCACCACTGGGCTACATCCCTCCCCCGAGCCAAGTACAGATAATTAGTGACCAACAGAATAATATCATCATCTTCAGAAATACAGTACTCACCAGTACAGAGACCGATAATTAGTGACCAACAGAATAATATTATCATCTTCAGAAATACAGTACTCACGAGTACAGAGACCGATAATTAGTGACCAACAGAATAATATTATCATCTTCAGAAATACAGTACTCACCAACACAGAGACCGATAATTAGTGACCAACAGAATAATATTATCATCTTCAGAAATACAGTACTCACCAGTACAGAGACCGATAATTAGTGACCAATAGAATAATATTATCATCTTCAGAAATACAGTACTCACCAACACAGAGACCGATAATTAGTGACCAACAGAATAATATTATCATCTTCAGAAATACAGTACTCACCAGTACAGAGACCGATAATTAGTGACCAACAGAATAATATTATCATCTTCAGAAATACAGTACTCACCAGTACAGAGACCGATAATTAGTGACCAACAGAATAATATTATCATCTTCAGAAATACAGTGCTCACCAACACAGAGACCGATAATTAGTGACCAACAGAATAATATTATCATCTTCAGAAATACAGTGCTCACCAACACAGAGACCGATAATTAGTGACCAACAGAATAATATTATCATCTTCAGAAATACAGTACTCACCAATACAGGAAGTCGAGTCGGTTCCCAGTTTGTAACCATAGTTACACTGACATTTGGCTGTATTATCGACGACGCGACAGTAATGGCTGCACTGTAAGCTGCCGTAAAACTGGCAAGGGTCTGAAACTGATAACATATACGAAGGTTACATAACATATACGACGGTCACATAACATATACGACGGTCACATAACATATACGACGGTCACATAACATATACGACGGTCACATAACATATACGAAGGTCACATAACATATGCGAAGGTCACATAACATATGCAAAGGTCACATAACATATACGACTGTCACATAACATATGCGAAGGTCACATAACATATGCAAAGGTCACATAACATATGCAAAGGTCACATAACATATACGACTGTCACATAACATATACGACGGTCACATAACATATACGAAGGTCACATAACATATACGAAGGTCACAGAGGAGAAATAATAACAGTCATTATAATCCTGGCAAGGAAGTAAAGTTCGTTTGCTTGTTTTGTTTAACAACACCACTAGAGCACATTGATTTATTAATCATCGGCTATTGGATGTTAAAACATTTGGTCATTTTTGACGTATAGTTTTAGATACGAAACCCGCTACACATTTATATATATATATATATATATCTGTCCAAATTCGTCAAATTATTAATTTGTTAATAATATATATATAATCTGATTGCTTTTGCTTAGTAAACAATAAAATCTTAAGCACTTTTTTTTCAATAAACAAATGCAGAAATATTAAAAGAGCAATATAACTGCAGAATTATTGAAAAGAAACTGAAATAATTACAAAAAAATTACAGCTTTCTAAATTTTACTGCAATAACGAAACTATGATCCACATGTCAAGAAAGTAAAACAAGGTAAATGAATACTAACTTTTTTGGCATTTCTTTCGGTCATCTGTGAGGACGAACCCGAAATCGCAAAAACAGTTGTAGCTGCCTTCGACGTTTTGGCAAATCTGTTCACACATGGCCGCTCCTGATTCACACTCGTTTATATCTGAAAACAGAGATTCGTGTGGTAAAATATTCTGCAACAAACACCTTCACTAACCAGCTACCTGTATTAAAGGGACGGTCCTGAGTTTGCAGCCATTGTAAGATGTTTGCAATAAGAGAGCCTTGTTGGCGACTACTATTTCATACTAAATACAGTTTCTTGTTTATAATACCAGTGTCTGTATATCGAATGTGTTTGCAATCGAATAGTTTAATTTATGATATATATTTTTTGGTACGTACGAAATTATTGGGAGGTAAAATCCAGTTTGGGCTACTACAAGCATTAGGACAACAACAAACACCTTGTAAATACAGACACTGATATTTTAAAGGGACACACCCTAGTTACGGCTAGTTGTTAACCATTACGGCGTTGTGTTTTCGTTATTAAACCCATTTTTTTCACAAATAAAATTGCACTTTACTTACATTTTATTATTTAGAATACACATTTCCATTCACCTTAAGTGCTTTTTGGTAATCCTGGTAATCCTGATGTTTGTAAAACCACGAAATGCATTTTTTGTATTTCTTAAAAAGCCGCGCGCACTCGAGAAAAAAACGTTAAGCAAGCAAGGTCCAATCTATTTTTAGAGGGAATCTTCCTGTGTAAACGTCACAGACGTTGGTATACCACGTGACCGTTATCATTTTGGTTCGGTTTGTTTTCTCGTGCACGGTTCGCGCAATCAACATCCGATTTGTTGTCGTTTGCTTGTTGTTCATTTGTGAGATTTTTCTTCACAGTTCGTGAACATTTTTAGTAACAAGTAAGTGTCTCAATACAAAACGTTACAAACCCCTTAAAACCAATAATTTTGCTAAGTCTTACGATATCTGGAGAGGGGATACAACCAGGACAGAACAGTTGGAACATGTCCAGGAGAGGTGAAAGGAACGCACCCCAAGTCTATGCGCACTCTGTGAAATTTATCGTGACGTAGTCATTGTTGTGCTTCGAGCGACATCTACCGGTGACATCAGAATACTAACTTTCAAAATTATTTCAAGCAATTGGGACATGGGGATTCCCATGATATTTATCGATATAAAACCTGCTTTTTTACTCCATTTGATAAAAACGTGATCTAAGTGTGTTACAGGTTTGTAGATTAATCAAATTATAATTTATTTTCACTGGATGGAACTAGGGTGTGCGGCTTTAAATAAGAAAATGTATTTAATTTGTATGTCATCGAAAAGGCTCTATTGGTCAATGGTTGTAACCTCAGGACTGTCCCTTTAAGAGACAATACAGACATACACAGAGCTACAACAGCTTGTTCTGAATGTGCACGTAAAACCCTATGACATGACACAGAGGGGAATATATACTCTTCAAAAAAAGTAGGGGAACCTGAAATATTAATGTTAATATCAACTATTAGACCGAACATACATTTTGACCACAGACATCCTAGTAAAGAATGTTCAGGTCTGTTTGTCAATACAGAAACACATTCCATAGTTTGCATGTGCATCACGCAGTTGCCCCGTTCATGTGCATGGGGTGTCATTCTCAATTTTGACAATTTCCAGGAAGGTCAATTAATCACTGTGGAACATTATTTCTGTCAATCTCTTTCATTCTGTTGATCATACAGTTGTTATTGTTTTGTTTTAATCATTTTTATTGTTTGAATTTGCGATTTACTGATAAAAAACCATCAACTTTCAAATTTCACTTCTGACCCCAATCATCCTTCGAGATCTTTGGTGGTCATAAAACCTACTGTAATACCGAACTACCAGTTGTAATGTTTGCCCAATTAATTCACTATTATCATATAACCATTCTCCACAGCTAATATACCTTACAATTGTAAATTCTTCTTAGAGTTCCCCTACTTTTTTGAAGAGTATATTTTAAATAAATACACTCACACACACACATCTATCTTCTTTTTTTAACTGGGTCTTGTCTCCTCAGTACCCCCCACCCCCACCTCTCCACTTGACCCCTCCGAACCTGCCACACTTACCAACACAGTCACTGAAGCCATTCTTGTTGTAGCCGCTACGACAGGAGCACAGGAACGAACCGATGATGTTCGTACAATCCTGGGTGCAGTTATCTATCCCTGTTCCGCACTCGTCTATATCTGGAAACATCAAACAGGTTCATATGTAAATAAATAGGTAGGTAAACACATGGATATATGTAAATAAATAGGTAGGTAAACATGTGGATATACAAATAAGTTCAAAGATATACTGATGGAAAGAAATAAAGGATCACACAGATAGCAACAAGAAATAATAACTGCATCAAAAATCAATTCATATTGTCCGCAGTTGACTGGGAACATATAGGCAGCACATTCAACACTACAGACATTCAGTCCCACATTACAACTTGGTATGAAATACAGACATTACTACGCTAGTTGTGAATTAAATTTGGTTTCCAATTTGATGTGTTCACTTATTTCTTTCCATCAGTATAAATACACTGAAGTTCTTTATGTAACAAAATATAAACAAATAAGAAAGTACATAAATAAGTTGAGAGGTAAATATATAAGTTACATAATTAAGTACTAGGTAATTTGGTAATATGCAGGTAGGTAAATAAATAAGTAAATAAGTAGTTATATAATTAAGTACTAGGTAATTTGGTAATATACAGGTAGGTAAATAAATAAGTAGATAGGTAGTTACATAATTAAGTACTAGGTAATTTGGTAATATGCAGGTAGGTAAATAAATAGATATGTACACAGGTCTTGGGAAATAAGTAGATAATAATGTAAATGGGTCTAGGTAAATAAGTGGATAGATGTAAATATGACCACTAGGTAAATAGATGGAGATATGCAAATAGTTCTAGGTAAATAAGTAGAAACATGTATGTAAATAGGTCAACGTAAATAAGTAGACTAAATTTGGGACTAAGAAACTTGGCCAGTTTTGACAGGATTCCGGTTTGTATAAGTAAATTAGAGAGATAAATAAGTAGGTTATTTAAGTGAAACAATAGGTAGGTATTTAAGTGAAGCAATAGGTAGGTATTTAAGTGAAGCAATAGGTAGATATTTAAGTGAAGCAATAGGTAGGTATTTAAGTGAAGCAATAGGTAGGTATTTAAGTGAAGCAATAGGTAGGTATTTAAGTGAAGCAATAGGTAGGTATTTTAAGTGAAGCAATAGGTAGGTATTTTAAGTGAAGCAATAGGTAGGTATTTAAGTGAACAGACAGGTGATGGTAGTATGTAGGTAAACAAGAGAAATGGTTAATTAAGTAATAGGTAGGTATTTAAGTGAACAGACAGGTGATGGTAGTATGTAGGTAAACAAGAGAAATGGTTAATTAAGTAATAGGTAGGTATTTAAGTGAACAGACAGGTGATGGTAGTATGTAGGTAAACAAGAGAAATGGTTAATTAAGTAATAGGTAGGTATTTAAGTGAACAGACAGGTGATGGTAGTATGTAGGTAAACAAGAGAAATGGTTAATTAAGTAATGGGTAGGTATTTAAGTGAACAGACAGGTGATGGTAGTGTGTAGGTAAGTAATAGGTAGGTATTTAAATGAACAGACAGGTGATGGTAGTACGTAGGTAAGTAATAGGTAGGTATTTAAGCAAACAGACAGGTCATGGTAGTACGTAGGTAAGTAATAGGTAGGTATTTAAGTGAACAGACAGGTGATGGTAGTATGTAGGTAAACAAGAGAAATGGTTAATTAAGTAATAGGTAGGTATTTAAGTGAACAGACAGGTGATGGTAGTACGTAGGTAAACAAGAGAAATGGTTAATTAAGTAATAGGTAGGTATTTAAGTGAACAGACAGGTGATGGTAATACGTAGGTAAACAAGAGAAATGGTTAATTAAGTAATAGGTAGGTATTTAAGTGAACAGACAGGTGATGGTAATACGTAGGTAAACAAGAGAAATGGTTAATTAAGTAATGGGTAGGTATTTAAGTGAACAGACAGGTGATGGTAGTATGTAGGTAAACAAGAGAAATGGTTAATTAAGTAATGGGTAGGTATTTAAGTGAACAGACAGGTGATGGTAGTGTGTAGGTAAGTAATAGGTAGGTATTTAAATGAACAGACAGGTGATGGTAGTACGTAGGTAAGTAATAGGTAGGTATTTAAGCAAACAGACAGGTGATGGTAGTACGTAGGTAAGTAATAGGTAGGTATTTAAGTGAACAGACAGGTGATGGTAGTATGTAGGTAAACAAGAGAAATGGTTAATTAAGTAATAGGTAGGTATTTAAGTGAACAGACAGGTGATGGTAGTACGTAGGTAAACAAGAGAAATGGTTAATTAAGTAATAGGTAGGTATTTAAGTGAACAGACAGGTGATGGTAATACGTAGGTAAACAAGAGAAATGGTTAATTAAGTAATAGGTAGGTATTTAAGTGAACAGACAGGTGATGGTAATACGTAGGTAAACAAGAGAAATGGTTAATTAAGTAATGGGTAGGTATTTAAGTGAACAGACAGGTGATGGTAGTGTGTAGGTAAGTAATAGGTAGGTATTTAAATGAACAGACAGGTGATGGTAGTACGTAGGTAAGTAATAGGTAGGTATTTAAGTGAACAGACAGGTGATGGTAATACGTAGGTAAACAAGAGAAATGGTTAATTAAGTAATAGGTAGGTATTTAAGTGAACAGACAGGTGATGGTAATACGTAGGTAAACAAGAGAAATGGTTAATTAAGTAATGGGTAGGTATTTAAGTGAACAGACAGGTGATGGTAGTGTGTAGGTAAGTAATAGGTAGGTATTTAAATGAACAGACAGGTGATGGTAGTACGTAGGTAAGTAATAGGTAGGTATTTAAGTGAACAGACAGGTGATGGTAGTATGTAGGTAAACAAGAGAAATGGTTAATTAAGTAATAGGTAGGTATTTAAGTGAACAGACAGGTGATGGTAGTATGTAGGTAAATAAGAGAAATGGTTAATTAAGTAATAGGTAGGTATTTAAGCAAACAGACAGGTGATGGTAGTACGTAGGTAAGTAATAGGTAGGTATTTAAGTTAACAGACAGGTGATGGTAGTATGTAGGTAAACAAGAGAAATGGTTAATTAAGTAATAGGTAGGTATTTAAGTGAACAGACAGGTGATGGTAGTACGTAGGTAAACAAGAGAAATAGTTAATTAAGTAATAGGTAGGTATTTAAATGAACAGACAGGTGATGGTAATACGTAGGTAAACAAGAGAAATTAAGTCGACGAACCTATGCAGGCGGTTCCATTGCTCTCAAACCCAAATGGACAGGTACACTCGTAGGAGCCGAGAGTGTTGGTGCAGATGAATCCGTCTCCACAGACGGCGGGGTTATCGGAGCATTCGTCGACATCGACCGTACAGTTCTCTCCACTCCACCCGGTCACACACATACAGCCGTGCACAGGGTCGCAGGTGGACGCGTGGCCGTGGCAGTTACACATCTTGCTGCAGCTCGCGCCATACTTCGGAAACAGACAGCCTGGGCAAACAATAATAACAAATAATATGCACGCGGCCATGACAGTTGTATATTATATATGTAGATCGGTCGAAGTTCACAAATGGACAGTCTGATCTGGTCAAAAGCAAATAAAGTAAAAAGTAAAGTTTGTTTTATTTAACAATGCCACTAGAGCACATTGATTTTTTATCTTATCATCGGCTATTGGATGTCAAACATATCGTCATTCTGACACTGTTTTTTAGAGGAAACCCACTGTCGCCACATAGGCTACTCTTAACAGGCAGCAAGGGATCTTTTATTTGCACTTCCCGCAGACAGGATAGCACAAACCATGGCCTTTGTTGAACCAGTTATGGATCACTGGTCGGTTCAAGTGGTTTACACCTACCCATTGAGACTTGCGGAGTACTCACTCGGGGTTTGGAGTTGGTATCTGGATTAAAAATCCCATGCCTCGACTGGGATCCGAACCCAGTACCTACCAGCCTGTAGACCAATGGCCTGACTACAACGCCACCGAGGCCAGTCAGTTTGGAAGCAGACAGCCTAGTTAACACATGAATCAATGAGGTACAACTCGTATCTAACGTGTTTACGCCCACACACTTTGTGAATCAAAGAGGTACAACTCGTATCTAACGTGTTTACGCCCACACTTTGTGAATCAATGAGGTACAACTTGTATCTAACGTGTTTACGCCCACACACTTTGTGAATCAATGAGGTACAACTTGTATCTAACGTGTTTACGCCCACACACTTTGTGAATCAATGAGGTACAACTTGTATCTAACGTGTTTACGCCCACACACTTTGTGAATCAAAGAGGTACAACTCGTATCTAACGTGTTTATGCCCACACTTTGTGAATCAATGAGGTACAACTTGTATCTAACGTGTTTACGCCCACACTTTGTGAATCAATGAGGTACAACTTGTATCTAACATGTTTAGGCCCACACATTTTGTGAATCAATGAGGTACAACTCGTATCTAATGTGTTTTACGCCCACATATTTTGTGAATTAAAGAGGTACAACTCGTATCTAACGTGTTTACGCCCACACTTTGTGAATCAATGAGGTAGAACTCGTATCCAACGTGTTTACGCCCACACATTTTGTGAATCAAAGAGGTACAACTCGTATCTAACGTGTTTACGCCCACACACTTTGTGAATCAATGAGGTACAACTCGTATCTAACGTATTTACGCCCACACACTTACGGTCACAGTTGAGCTTGTCTGAAGCCAGTTTGAAGCCATCGTAACATGAACACCGGTAGCTACCTTCCGTGTCCTCGCACTTCTGGGAACAAAGATTCATCTGGCACTCGTTGATATCTATAAAACAAATGAAAGGAATGTTGGTTTATTGACACCCCAGCACATTTTAAACTACAGCCAGAGGCGGATCTAGGAGTGGGGGGGGGGGGGGACCAAGGGCCTGGGCCCCCCTAAATTTTGCAACAGTTATAATTTTATTATATATTAATTTTCTTTTACGATCCTCCTCCAAACCTCTCCCAAAGTTCCCTTGGTATTCCACCTCATGTCACTGGGGATCCCCCTAAATGGATTTTCTGGATCCACCAACAGTTATTTTCACACTTGGTTTGGAAAGGAAAGGAATGTCTGTTTAATGACACCCCAGCACATTTTAAATTACAGCTATTTTGGTGCCTGACAGTTATTTTCACACTTGGTTTGGAAAGGAAAGGAATGTCTGTTTAATGACACCCCAGCACATTTTAAACTACGACTATTTCTTGTCTAACAGAGTTATTTTCACACATGGAATATATTGCAGTGTGTGTGCATAATAATTACCACACTTGCGTAACTGCCACATGAAATATTGGAACTTGTCTGAGAATTATTTTACACCTCTTTCTCTTGCAAGGGGAATGGAATGATTCCAAACTATCTATATATATACTCTGTATGGCACTCCCGCTTGTGCAGTAATCTATATTATTACATACCAATTCAATCTTACTATAATGATAAAGACATTTTCAAACATTTGTGATAAATTTATTTTGTATCACACATACCGTATATGTGATCTGGACCGGATCTTGTAAATGGGGAATTCAATTTTTATTTTTACTGTATTAGCAACCTTTTTATTACTGACATCATGTTTGATTTACAAATTATGTCACATCGTATTAGAAACATTACACAATATTGCCGCAGAGTATGGTTCTTAACGTTAAGTAAATCCATGAAAGGAGGATTGATTAATAGATTTAAGAAATTAAAAAAAGTTTTATAAACAAAAAAGAAGGTACGTAATAAATACAGAACTTCACATACGTTGCATACACTTCCTATTTATTGCACTTGTTTATTTTGCACAAGAATATACCACTACGTGGTCTCGTGCTATATATTCTTGTGCAAAATAAATTTGTGCAATACATAGGAAGAGGAAAAAATGTATGTTAAGTTCTATATTTATATATATATATATATATTACAGCTGTAAAAGAAAGAAAGAAAGAAAGAAATGTTTTATTTAACGATGCACTTAACACATTTTATTTACGGTTATATGGCGTCAGACATATGGTTAAGGACCACAGATTTTGAGAGGAAACCCGCTGTTGCCACAACATGGGCTACTCTTTCCGATTAGCAGCAAGGGATCTTTTATTTGCACTTTCCACAGGCAGGATAGCACAAACCATGGCCTTTGTTGAACCAGTTATGGATCACTGGTCGGTTCAAGTGGTTTACACCTACCCATTGAGCCTTGCAGAACATTCACTCAGGGTTTGGAGTCGGTATCTGGATTAAAAATCCCATGCCTCGACTGGGATCTGAATCCATTACCTACCAGCCTGTAGACCGATGGCCTAACCACGATGCCACCGAGGCCGGTACTACAGCTGTAAGTAAATAACTGTTAAGTGAGTAATTTTGACAGTGATACTTACTAGTGCAAGTCTTGTTATCAGTGTTTAGACTAAAGCCAGCTCGACAGAAACATTCAGGAGTTCCCGACGCATTGCTACAAACTTGTGTACAGTTCATACTGGCGCATGAAGCAGACTCTGAAATAGAAATAAAAATTAAATGAACAAATGAAAGAATAACATATCAATTGAATATATTATCTACAAAAGATTAATTTTCATTTCTAAAAGTCGTCCACCTTCTTCAAATTGCATACACATTATTCAGAAATCCGGCCATGGTTTCAACATTTCTATCACTTGTTACCTTACCCTACAGAGTTAAAGCCATATTTGGAAATCCTTCCTGGATTTAAACATTTCTATTTGTAGTTACCTTACAGTTAAAGCCATATTTGGAAATCCTTCCTGGATTTAAACATTTCTATCTGTTGTTACCTTACAGTTATATTTTAATATTCCTACCTATTGTTTCATTACAATTAAAAAAACCCATCTTTTGAACTCTTGCCTGGTTTTCAATAATCTTACCTGTAGTTTCATTACAGCTAGAACCATCCGTCAAAAGGGAGTAGCCGTCGTAACACTGGCAGGAATAGCCTCCGACATGATTGAGACACTGCTGTGAGCAGTCATAGCTCTGTTCTATACACTCATCAATATCTGAAATCAGAAAATACATCCATCGTGTAATACCAAGTGTTATTATCCACATGGTTCAACATAACCGGGTTAATAAAACCCATATGAAGCACATGTGTAATAACAAGTGTTATTATCCACATGGTTCAACATAACCCGGTTAATAAAACCCATATGAGGCACACGTGTAATACCAAGTGTTATTATCCACATGGTTCAACATAACCAGGTTAATAAAACCCATATGAGGCACACGTGTAATACCAAGTGTTATTATCCACATGGTTCAACATAACCGGGTTAATAAAACCCATATGAAGCACATGTGTAATAACAAGTGTTATTATCCACATGGTTCAACATAACCGGGTTAATAAAAACCATATGAGGCACCCGTGTAATACCAAGTGTTATCATCCACATGGTTCAACATAACCGGGTTAATAAAAACCATATGAGGCACCCGTGTAATACCAAGTGTTATTATCACATGGTTCAACATAACCGGGTTAATAAAACCCATATGAAGCACATGTGTAATAACAAGTGTTATTATCCACATGGTTCAACATAACCGGGTTAATAAAACCCATATGAGGCACATGTGTAATAACAAGTGTTATTATCCACATGGTTCAACATAACCGGGTTAATAAAAACCATATGAGGCACCCGTGTAATACCAAGTGTTATTATCCACATGGTTCAACATAACTGGGTTAATAAAAACCATATGAGGCACCCGTGTAATACCAAGTGTTATTATCACATGGTTCAACATAACCGGGTTAATAAAACCCATATGAAGCACATGTGTAATAACAAGTGTTATTATCCACATGGTTCAACATAACCGGGTTAATAAAACCCATATGAGGCACACGTGTAATACCAAGTGTTATTATCCACATGGTTCAACATAACCGGATTAATAAAAACCTATGAAGCACACGTGTAATAACAAGTGTTATTATCACATGGTTCAACATAACCGGGTTAATAAAAACCATATGAGGCACACGTGTAATAACAAGTGTTATTATCCACAGGGTTCAACATAACCGGGTTAATAAAACCCATATGAAGCACATGTGTAATAACAAGTGTTATTATCCACATGGTTCAACATAACCGGATTAATAAAAACCTATGAAGCACACGTGTAATAACAAGTGTTATTATCACATGGTTCAACATAACCGGGTTAATAAAAACCATATGAGGCACACGTGTAATAACAAGTGTTATTATCCACAGGGTTCAACATAACCGGGTTAATAAAACCCATATGAAGCACATGTGTAATAACAAGTGTTATTATCCACATGGTTCAACATAACCGGGTTAATAAAACCCATATGAGGCACACGTGTAATACCAAGTGTTATTATCCACATGGTTCAACATAACCGGATTAATAAAAACCTATGAAGCACACGTGTAATAACAAGTGTTATTATCACATGGTTCAACATAACCGGGTTAATAAAAACCATATGAGGCACACGTGTAATAACAAGTGTTATTATCCACAGGGTTCAACATAACCGGGTTAATAAAACCCATATGAAGCACATGTGTAATAACAAGTGTTATTATCCACATGGTTCAACATAACCGGATTAATAAAAACCTATGAAGCACACGTGTAATAACAAGTGTAATGATGTACTTTCGGGAAGCGACGTTGCTTTCTCCAGTCCTAGCTTAGACTGTGCATGTAAAATATGGTGTGATTTACATGAATAAATATATAGAGAGGATACTCCTTGAGTGTCTTGAGATGTCATAATTTATCAGCACAAGTTGATAAAAAAAAGTATGAAAACCGAGGCTTGCTGAGGATTTTTATACTTTTATCAATGAGTGCTGATAAATTATGATATCACAAGACACGAGGGGGGTATTTTTTTTTATCATCCATTATCATTCTTTTCATTAGCGACAATTGTAAACAATGTCAGTAATGTGTGTTGAATGTCATTATATTTGGCAGTGGTAGACTTGTTAACTAGCAGAACGACAGTGGCATGACGTCACTAATGATAGATTTAGTGCTCAAACATACACAGTGACGTAACAAAAGAAGCGATATTTATAGTTCCAGCAATATCTCCAACAAAAGTCTTTAATGGATGATAAAAAAATTGTATCATCCAGCCGGTTGCTTATATATATATAATCAAACAATATTACATGGAAGCTAAACGTTATACGTCACAATGCTGGACCATGATTATTGGCTTTGTTCTAGGATTGTTGTATGAACTAAATACTAACCAATGCATATTCCAGATCTGTCGTATCGAAATCCTGAATTGCACACACATTTGTACGAGCCAATCGTGTTTTCACATGTCGAGTTTGTGGGGCAATTAGTTGATGTTTGACACTCGTTAACATCTGAAAAAAAACAAGTGATGTACGGTACTGTAAATTAGGAAATATTACCTATCTTAAAAAACAAGTGATGTACGGTACTGTAAATTAGGAAATATTACCAATCTTAAAAAACAAGTGAGGTACGGTACTGTAAATTAGGAAATATTACCAATCTTAAAAAACAAGTGATGTACGGTACTGTAAATTAGAAAATATTACCAATCTTAAAAAACAAGTGATGTACGGTACTGTAAATTAGGAAATATTACGAATCTTAAAAAACAAGTGATGTATGGTACTGTAAATTAGAAAATATTACCAATCTTAAAAAACAAGTGATGTACGGTACTGTAAATTAGGAAATATTACGAATCTTAAAAAACAAGTGATGTACGGTACTGTACATAAGAAAATATTATGAATCTTAAAAAACAAGTGATGTATGGTACTGTAAATTAGAAAATATTACGAATCTTAAAAAACAAGTGATGTATGGTACTGTAAATTAGAAAATATTACCAATCTTAAAATTTAGCAAAATCCAAAGAAGTGACTTTGTAAAGTAAAGTTTGTTTTTATTTAACGACACCACTAGAGCACACTGATTTTTTATCTTATCATCGGCTATTGGACGTTAAACATATGGTCATTCTGACACTGGTTTTTTTTAGAGGAAATCCACTGTCGCCATTACATATTAGTGTCATAAAACTTTAACTAGGTCGTCATATCACAGTAAGCTTAACAAGTTGTAGAATATCAGCTGAAATAATAGTTTTTATCAATTTTGATATTTTGCAACATGTAGACAACTTAATTAAGTAGAAAACTGTAGTAATGTACATCCTACTTAATTATTGTCGTTTATTAAACTTAGAAAATTTGTTTCTAATTTTCATTATTATTCATACTGACCTAGTACTAGCACAACAACAATGCTATACGACCCCGAGTTATAACCTCCACTGCAGAATTATCTCCCCTTGCCGGATGTATGATCTACACCCATGCATGGATAGGCCGTATATCCTCGTTATCGATTCGGTAAGTTGAATAAGACTATTACATTTTAATCAATAGCACGTAACCATTGTTTAGTTAATAACTAAGAAAAACAATGGCACAAACGTTTTCAGAACAGTCAGTTTTATGTCTGTTTAAATTTAGCGTCATGAAATATTAGTGTTTTGAAATATTAGCATCATGAAATATTAGCGTCTTGAAATATTAACGTGATGAAATATTAGCATCATGAAATATTAGCGTCTTGAAATATTAGCGTCTTGAAATATTAGCGTCTTGAAATATTAACGTCATGAAATATTAGCATCATGAAATATTAACGTCTTGAAATATTAGCGTCTTGAAATATTAGCGTCTTGAAATATTAGCGTCACGAAATATTAGCGTCTTGAAATATTAGCGTCATGTATGTGGCCTCGATAAATTTGCTAAAATTTTATTCTCGCTAACATTTTCTCATTTACAGTATTTTATATAATTAGCAAGCCAATCCATTTGAAAACAGCAGGAGAGTAATAAATCCTGGTGATAAATGTTTTAAAAAGACTAGTCTCTGAGGCATCATGGTTAAGCCATCGGACATAAGGATGGTAGGTACAGGGTTCGCAGCCCGGTATGGGCTCCCACCCAGAGAGAGTTTTAACTACTTAATAGATAGCTTTAAGACCATTACACCGTCTTCTCTCTCACTAACCAACTAACAACTAGCTCACTGTCTTGGACAGACAGCTCAGATAGCTGATAGTGTGTGCCCAGGACAGCGTGCTTGAACCTTAATTGGATATAAGCACGAAAATAAGTTGAAATGAATGTTTTGAAAGGGAGGGGTTTCACAAATTAAAAATTATATGAATTTAAGGTGCTACTCAGACCAGAGCTCTGTTAACAGAACCCTGCATCAACCAGTACTAAGTACATAAGTAGTAATTATAGGAAATTAAACGAGCTGTAGTGCGCCAAATTGGTGACGTCACTGTGTGACGTTACCATGTGATGTTACCGTGTGACGTTGAAGTGTTACGTCCCACTTGGCATTCTAGTGGGACGTATCACTTTGATATGTACCAAAATATTTTTAACCATATGGGTAACAATATCTTTATTTACATCATAATAATAACACGACAAACCTTCACATTTGCGGCCGTTAAATGTATATCCAGCATTACATGCCGAACAGTTGTAGCCCACTCCGCGTGCCAATTCATCAGCTGGGGTCAGGTCGGTGCAATCTTGACCCACAGGACATGGCTTTGAGTCACACCCAGCGAAGTCAACTTCGCAGTTTTCTCCTGCAGAAAGATGAAAAACAATCAACTTAGGCACAACGTCATTATTATCAGTGTTCTCACTGGTCTGTTTTAGGGGGGCGCAGTGCCCTTCTTTCATGTTTTCCAACCCACTTTTCATGCTTTGATGCACCTAATCCTTTTATTTTTCTGTGCCCCTCTTGTTTTTCTTTTTTTCTTTTTGTTTTTTGGGTGTACACTTCACTTCACAGGAAACGTACCTTTTGTCACAAGGTTCTGTTAGCCAATCAAGCCATTTATATTTGTGTGTGTTAGCTGACTTTTCTTCAAGTTTTTAAATACTTCATAACCAACTGGTTAAGCTTAAGATTTGAAATGTTTATATGATTTTTTCTTTCTCCTTTTTTGGGAAGGGGATTGCAACCCCATTTAATTTTCACCCTTCCAAAATCTTAGAAATCGCTCCACAAATAACAGAAAAATGTAAGAAGTTACACCAAAATTACACGATCAGAATTATAAAAATCACACAAGAATTGTAAAAAAAATAACACCAGGGTCTCGTTCCCTGAAGCAATCGTAGTGCTAAGATCGCCCTAAAAGGAAGGAAGAAAATGTTTTATTTAACAACGAACTCAACACATTTTATTTACTGTTATATGGTGTCAGACATATAGTTAATGACCACACAGATATTGAGGGAGGAAGCCCGCTGTCGCCACTTCATGGGCTACTCTTTTCGATTAGCAGCAAGGGATCTTTTACATGCACCATCCCACAGACAGGGTAGTACATACCACAGCTTGATATACCAGTCGTGGTGCACTGTCTGGAACGAGAAATAGCCCAATGATCCCACCGATGTGGAAGATCGCCCTTAGTGCATAGGGTTGTTATATCAGGGGTGGGAATTGGTGAACTGTGGAAAAAAGAGAGAAATCTAGAGAGGTCCTGGAAATTCTCGAAATCTTAGGTTAAAATCTGTGCCATCCAACACATTATGGAGGAAAGGATGATTAAAATGCAAGGAAACGCAATGTTCCATGAGAGGAAAACAGTTGATCCGAGGAGAATTCCCACCCCTGTTTATGTACTTAGGTCTTCTTAGCACATGAAATCACTTTGTTGGCCCTGACCTGTAGAAAATAACACCAGAAATATAGCAGAAAATATGACCCAAATAGCAGAAAATACCACGAGACCCGAAGAAATTGAAGCAAATATTTCGGACACTACACTCACCTGTCCATCCAGTGACGCATGTGCACGTTGCTATGTGAAACATCTGATTCTGCGTGGATGTGGTGACTGTTTGATGCGTAGTGAAGTCGCACTGTCCCTGATCCGAACAGCCCGTGCACAGCACGATGGTTGTATCCACGAGAGCCGCTTTTAACCCCTTCTGGTCCACCGCAGTCAAGCTAGTGGAGTACAGGAAAGGAAAGTTTGTTCAATGACACTCAGTACGTGATTAAACTGTTGGGAGTCTAACATAATGTTATATAGCATTTGGTCTAGAGTTTGGTGTATAACATGCATGGGGAGGGGAGGGGAGGGGAGGGGAGATATACACCCACCCACCAAAGCCCTGGATCTGCCCCTGAATTATTTATTATAAAAGATGTGAACCTTATTGCGACTGGATCTGTGTTTGCTGGCGTCCACACAGCGATGCCGGTGTTGTTGTCGAATGCGAAGTTGGATGGTGGCTGCCTGACCACGATGTAGCTGGGGACAGCGGTCTGATCGTCCGTGACGTTGTACCTCAGAGTGACCGGCTGACCAACCACAGCGTTCACAGTGGAAGGCCCAGTCACCACGGGAACAGCATTCGCTGAAAACAACAAACATCTTTTAATAGTTACAAATTTCATTTACTCTATTCTGATTGGATGACGTCAATTAAAAACTGAATATTAGCCTTCAATATATCTCAGAAGATGACATCGTCATTATGGTTAAATGCAATGTCATCCCTTAAAACAGGTCAAGGAAAGGACTTGCGAAACTGCATGTTAGAAGAGAAACAAATTTACAACTGGTCTGACCCATGGCACTAACTAACGACCACCGGTAATGGGGGTGTATAGTAGGTGGTTATAAGTGCCACTTAACAAAAGTTGGTTTTCTTTAACACGATAGCACATACCACGGATTTTGATATATCAGAAGTGGTGCACTGGCTGGAACGAGAAATAGCCCAATGAGCCCACCGTCAGAGATCGATTCTAGACTGACCGTGCATCAAGTGAGTGCTTTACCACTAGGCTACACCCTGCCCAATCGCATAATGAGAACGCCGCTTAATACGTGGAGATGCATAGTGAAAGATATTGAAAGATAGAAGCAGCTGCCAGATTGGGAAGAAATAAGATGGAATTTAAAAGAGAAATAGGACATGGGGAAGTGGGATAAAAAAAAAAATAAAAATTATTTTAATTTTAAATATATTTTTTTTACCAATAATCTCTTTGTTGGCAATGCTCTCCGCTAGAGAGACTTTCGTTTGCAAGGCAATCGCCGTCTCGCCTGTCGACACATAATCATAAATACACGCTTTTTGCGCAGCTCCTCCACAAAGTGTGACAGCTTCGTTTCTCTTGGTAGCATCAACGTCGTCAAGGAAGATGGGACTAAAATTCTTCGTTGACGAAACTTTGCGGTGAGTAACCTGGGTAGTACCACATCTTGGATAACGTTGCATTCATATCAATTTGCCCTGAAAGAAATGTTTTTAAGTATTATTTAAGGTTGTTGTTCTGCAAACAGGTGCTGTCATATACCAGTTATCATTCAACTCGTTAAACATTGGCAATTTCCGTAACGAGCTCCAGTTGGTGCTTTTAACAGAAATATTTAAGCATTTAATATATACAGTAGAATATCGTTGGGTCGAACTTGGGAGGGTTGAATACGCTGCAACGTTCGAACTAAAAATGTAGTCCAAAGTTACACTTACACGTTGACCAAATGAATCTTACACCTACCCACTGAGTCATTAAATCTCGCTATGGATGGGAGCCGGTACCGGGCTGCGAACCCTGTACCTACCAGCCTTATGTCCAATGGCTTAACCATGACACCACTGAGGCCGGTATAAAAGTACAACTTCGTCTTCTTAGTTTGATTTCCGTCCTTCTGTTTGTTTGTCCCACATACAGTTTTTTTTTTTTTTTTTTTACAATGCTTTGGGATATTGAGCTGAAATTTTGTGTATAACTTTATCATGTACTCTTACAGATCAAGTTTAATTTATTTTCATGGCAATTTACCCATTTTTCACACAGTTATAACCCTTGAACTTAGGACATACAAAGAAAAAAAAGAAAATTGGCAATGCCTCAATATATAGAGCTGAGATTTTTGTGTATAACTTTATCATATACTGATATAGGTCAAGTTTAACTTTCATGACGATTTACTCAGTTTTGACAAGAGTTATAGCCCTTAGACATATGAACGTTCGTTGGGCCTGGTAGAGAACATGTATTGCTGTAGCAGTACTTTCAGACCGGCCTCGGTGGTGTCGTGGTTAACCCATCGGACTACAGGCTGGTAGGTACTGGGTTCGCAGCCCGGTACCGGCCTCTGTGGTGTCGTGGTTAACCCATCGGACTACAGGCTGGTACGTACAGGGTTCACAGCCCGGTACCGGCTTCCACCAAAAGCAAGTTTTAACGACTCATTGGGTAGGTGTATGACCACTACACCCTCTTCTCTCTCACTAACCACTAACCAACTAACAACTAACCCACTGTCCTGGACAAACAGCCCAGATAGCTGAGGTGTGTGCCCAGGGCAGCGTGCTTGAACCTTAATTGGATATAAGCATGAAAATAACTTGAAATGAAAATTAAACTATTATGAAGTTTAACATACATGTCTTTCCCATGGCGTACAGCTCCTTCTCGGTGGCAGTGCTGGACAGTTGAGTTCCGTCTCGGTTTTTGAAGTCATCATTGGGGTCACCATTGAAGTTACCAAGGAGACCGGTGGTCTTGTTCTTGTATTGCAGTGGAACCGATACCGAAATAGTAAGAAGTTTGTTTTCAATCTTGATGTTGAGGGAGATTCCTGAAAACAAAACAAACAAAAAATTTGTTTTATTTAACAACACCACTAGAGCACATTGATTTGTATCTTGTCATCGGCTACTGGACGTCAAACATTCTGACATATTTCTCCAGAGGAAACCCGCTGCCGCCACATAGGCTACTCTTTTCAATAAGCAGCAAGGGGTCTTTTATATGCACTTTCCCAGACAGGACAGCACATACCACGACCTTTGATGAACCAGTTGTGGACCACTGGTTGGAACGGAAAATAGCCCCAAACTGCAAATGGGTCTACTGAGAAGGATCGATCTGATGACCGACCGCTTTACAGGCTGACACACTACCACTTGAGATACAACCTACTCCCGCTGAAAACAAATAGAAAACAACATTAATCAAGGCTGGATCCAGATATTATTGGGTGGTGGGGGGAGGGGAATAAGGGAAGATGGACACATGGACCAATTCATAAAAAGGGCAACCCGAGGAAAACATTGTTGAAAAAGAAAACAGGAAGACGACTTTTGTTTTTGAAAAATGTGCATGTGACCGTCACCCTGGACCCCCGTCAAAATGAATCTGAGGATGATGTGGTTTAATATTTTCACTGAGATTACATGTCATTAAAAACATATGCACCATCTGATAGACAGAATAGCACAAACCATGGCCTTTGAGAAAACCTGCTACATTTTTCCATTGGTAGCAAGGGATCTTTTACATGCACCATCCTACAAACAACACAGCACATACCACGGCCTTTAATATACCGGCAGTGACATAGCATGGGAAGGGCCACCAGGGCACTCTCCCTGGGCACAAAATTCTGGACTGGTGGAAGGGTCTCATGGAGTGCTAACGGTCGACTGGTTAGGGGGCGCAATACCTGCTTGCTCCGGGCGCTGGCAACCCACGCTACACCACTGTATACCAGGCGTGGTGCCTTGGCTGGAACGAGAAAAAGCCCAATGGATCACAACAGGCAAGTGTTTTACCACTGGGCTACATCGCGAGACTCTGTGTTGAATGAGTTGTTAAATAAACATACATTCCTTTCTTCCACCCTGCCCCAATCAAGACAGAAATAAAACATACATTCCTTTCTTCCACCCTGCCCCAATCAAGACAGAAATAAAACATACATTCCTTTCTTCCACCCTGCCCCAATCAAGACAGAACTAAAACATACATTCCTTTCTTCCACCCTGCCCCAATCAAGACAGAACTAAAACATACATTCCTTTCTTCCACCCTGCCCCAATCAAGACAGAAATAAAACATACATTCCTTTCTTCCACCCTGCCCCAATCAAGACAGAACTAAAACATACATTCCTTTCTTCCACCCTGCCCCAATCAAGACAGAAATAAAACATACATTCCTTTCTTCCACCCTGCCCCAATCAAGACAGAAATAAAACATACATTCCTTTCTTCCACCCTGCCCCAATCAAGACAGAACTAAAACATACATTCCTTTCTTCCACCCTGTCCCAATCAAGACAGAAATAAAACATACATTCCTTTCTTCCACCCTGCCCCAATCAAGACAGAAATAAAACATACATTCCTTTCTTCCACCCTGCCCCAATCAAGACAGAACTAAAACATACATTCCTTTCTTCCACCCTGCCCCAATCAAGACAGAACTAAAACATACATTCCTTTCTTCCACCCTGCCCCAATCAAGACAGAAATAAAACATACATTCCTTTCTTCCACCCTGCCCCAATCAAGACAGAAATAAAACATACATTCCTTTCTTCCACCCTGCCCCAATCAAGACAGAACTAAAACATACATTCCTTTCTTCCACCCTGCCCCAATCAAGACAGAACTAAACATACATTCCTTTCTTCCACCCTGCCCCAATCAAGACAGAACTAAAACATACATTCCTTTCTTCCACCCTGCCCCAATCAAGACAGAACTAAAACATACATTCCTTTCTTCCACCCTGCCCCAATCAAGACAGAAATAAAACATACATTCCTTTCTTCCACCCTGCCCAATCAAGACAGAAATAAAACATACATTCCTTTCTTCCACCCTGCCCCAATCAAGACAGAAATAAAACATACATTCCTTTCTTCCACCCTGCCCCAATCAAGACAGAAATAAAACATACATTCCTTTCTTCCACCCTGCCCCAATCAAGACAGAAATAAAACATACATTCCTTTCTTCCACCCTGCCCCAATCAAGACAGAAATAAAACATACATTCCTTTCTTCCACCCTGCCCCAATCAAGACAGAAATAAAACATACATTCCTTTCTTCCACCCTGCCCCAATCAAGACAGAACTAAAACATACATTCCTTCTTCCACCCTGCCCCAATCAAGACAGAACTAAAACATACATTCCTTTCTTCCACCCTGCCCCAATCAAGACAGAACTAAAACATACATTCCTTTCTTCCACCCTGCCCCAATCAAGACAGAACTAAAACATACATTCCTTTCTTCCACCCTGCCCCAATCAAGACAGAACTAAAACATACATTCCTTTCTTCCACCCTGCCCCAATCAAGACAGAAATAAAACATACATTCCTTTCTTCCACCCTGCCCCAATCAAGACAGAAATAAAACATACATTCCTTTCTTCCACCCTGCCCCAATCAAGACAGAACTAAAACATACATTCCTTTCTTCCACCCTGCCCCAATCAAGACAGAACTAAAACATACATTCCTTTCTTCCACCCTGCCCCAATCAAGACAGAAATATCACTCACGGTTCGAAAATGTAACAATCACCGACTTATTGCTCCTTTTCTCCAAAGTCAAGGTCGGTGTTAGAATGGGAAATCCAACATTATTGGCAAAGTCAGCTGTGTAATCTCTCCCGTTTCCATAGATAACAAGGTCTGCAAAAACAATAATAAAATAAAAGTTGTTTCATTTACATTGAAGTGAACTTTGACTTCATCTGTATCAGAAATAATTTTCATGCGAACCAAACAGTTACATCCAAATGCTTCCAGTCTGAAACACAGACCTGAGGCGTGTTCAGGACGAAGAGCGTTTGCCGTCGCTTGACAGACTGGTGTTTGCGCCAACATTAAATGAATGTGAGATGACAGAACTTGATGGTCACCACACGATTCTCTCTTCCCCTAGGAATAAACTGGCCTTAAAATTTAGAGAAATTCAAATAAGTAACATTTTAGCAACATAAAACTTTTATGAGCCAGAGGTCATCATATCAGACACTGAAACAAATTAAATTAAGTTCTAGAATCAACTCAAATAATATTTAAAAATTTTGGTTTTTACATTATGCTGCTTGTAATAAGACAATTTACAGTGAGTAGAAAATTGTAGTAATGTACATGCTAACTATCGTTGTTTGCAGATTAGATGCCTTTAAATATATACATATGCACCATCCCACAGACAGGTTAGCACATACCACGGCCTTTGAGAAAACCTGCTACATTTTTCCACTAGTAGCAAGGGATATATTTCATATCCACCATCCCACATACAGGATAGCACATACCACAGCCTTTGATATACCAGTCGTGGTGGACTGGTTGGAGTGAAAAATAGCCCAATGGGTCCACCGACGGGGATCGATCCTAGACCGACCGCGCATCAAGCGAGCGCTGTACCACTGGGTCACGTTCCGCTCCTACAGTTATAAAAGAGGGAACCTGCTACATTTTTCGATTAGTAGCAAGGGATCTTTTATATGCACCATCCCATGGATATTGTAGCACATACCACAGCCTTTGATATGCCAATTGTGGTGCATTGGCGGGAACGAGAAAAATCCCAACGAGCCTAATGGGCCCACTGGCATCAAGCGAGTGCTTTACCACCAATTAGAATGAGACTTTTGTGGTTGTAAACCCCACCCTAGAGAAAAACGCTGTACTGTATTGTAAAGCCCACCCTAGAGAAAACACTGTACTGTATCGTAACCCCCACCCTAGAAAAAACCACTGTACTGTATCGTAAACCCCACCCTAGAGAAAACGCTTTACTGTATCGTAACCCCCACTCTAGAGAAAACACTGTACTGCATCGTAACCCCCACTCTAGAAAAAAACATTGTACTGTATCGTAACCCCAACCCTAGAGAAAACACTGTACTGTATCGTAACCACCACCCTAGAGAAAACACTGTACTGTATCATAACCCCCACCCTAGAAAAAAACCCTGTACTGTATCGTAACCCCCACCCTAAAAAAAAACCTGTACTGTATCGTAACCCCCACTCTAGAAAAAATCCTGTACTGTATCATAACCCCCACCCTAGAAAAAAATCCCTGTATTGTGCCTACCTGTCTTTGATCTGCTCATTTCAACAAATACTTTCCCGCCATCACTGTTCTCTGCTCCGAATGCCGCGAAGACTGTTGCGTTCACTAGCGATCCACTCGAAACTTCCATCTTCGCTGTACGAGCTTGTAGAACAAACGTGAAACTGTCAGCTGAGAGCCGCATCATGTCATATTCACCAAGACCATTAAACGTGAACTCAGCGCCATCTAGTGTCGTAATGTGTGGATCTCCAAACAACAATGCTAAAAAATAAACAAATTCATCCTTTAACTTATCCATAATATCCATGTCACAAATCCATTTGATATTTTCTTTATTAACCCAGTTCTCATTCCAACCAGTGCCTCACAACTGGTCAAAGGCTGTGGATTGTACTTTCCTGTCTGTGGGAAAGTGCATATAAAAGATCCCTTCCTGCATTAGGGAAAATGTAGCGGGTTTCCTCTGATGACTTCTTGTCATTATTACCAAATGTTTGACATCCAATAGGCGATAATTAATTAATCAATGTGCTCTAGTGGTGTCGTTAAACGAAACAAACTTTTTATTAACCCAGTTAATAAAGTTTTCCTTTCAATGGGTCATATGTTTACAAGATAACAAGGCTTGTATGCCTGATTATAACGTTTTAATAAGATTTAGTTAAAAATACATGATGTCAAAGTATATTTGTGCTAATCATGATGATGTCATATTATCGATGGAAGCGACTTCAGAACTGTGATTTAATAAATATCAAATTACAATTATATTATTGTGGAAGTGTTACAGGATAAATAGAATTTGCTACTCATCTTTTTATAATGAAAAATATCAATCTTGTTACTTGGTATTTCTCGGCAGAGCCTCAACAAATATCAATTAACTTCGACTCAGTTCATATTTTCAATATTAAAGAAAACTTTTGATGAATCCTCTCTCTCCATATCAGGGGTGGGGAAAAATAAAATTGTCAATCGGTCCCACTTGATGTCGTCACTACCGGGGGAGGGGGGGGGGGGGAATGATTAAAAAAAAAAATTAAAAAATTAAAAAACGATATTTGCCAAAAAGTTTTTTTTTAAATCAGTGATATTTGTATAGTTTTATCTTGAATCATGAACATAAAACGATAAACATGAAAACATTTTAAAAAATTAAAATTAATCACATATTATGATCAGTGAAAAAACCCACAAATTGTATATATTTTACATAATAGAATAAATAATATTAAAAAGGAATAAAAGTTATGAATTTTAATTCCCATATATGTAAAAAAAAGTATGAGTATTCAGTACTGTATCTTGAAAATTAATAAAAGATGGTACCGTTGAAGTGTTTGTCTAAACATGTGCTAGCTCAGGCTGTCAAAGAGTAATAACGTCATCACTGATTGGATGAAATTTGACCTCTACTGGCTCTTGAGATAACAGTACATGTAGCTGTTCTGCTTACTCCCACTTGTTAAAAAAAAGGTGGAAACCTTTTGTTAATTTTAAAATCCTTTATAATTATTGGATACACTACATTGAACAGTCAATAATAAATACATTTATAGATTATTTCATTATATTTTATGCTATTTTAAGCAGTTTGTATTGCACAAAAGCCTCTTGCTTCAGACTAGGACACTCGACCCGACAGAGCTCCGTGCACAGGTGTTGACAGGTGTTGATTGTAACCAGTTGCAAATTCTGGGTCCTTTGTTTTAATTGAAGTGCAATACCTTGATGGCTCTCTAAACCAAGAATAGTGCTATCGTTAATGTATGTGTAATCTCTTGACCGACGCAGCGACTTTGACAAATGTCTAGCCTAGTGGCAGTCGATTGACACTACTGTAGGTCCGACTTCAGTGACTGGTGATATACTTAGGCAGACTTTAAAATCACAAACGTCTGAAACACCAGCCATATTGACCACTATTTATTTATTATTTAAATCATGCACGAGATACCGATGTCTGGGCTGGCCGGTCCACTTGACCGATAGGAATTCGTTCCAATAATAGAAATGGACAGGTGCTTCGGACCGACAAGAATGACAAAAGTGGGACCGGCAAACGCACGTTTTTAAAAAATAATTTCTGTCTCAGAGATCGAGAATCGGTCCCAGACCGGGAAAAAATGGCTTTTCCCCACCCCTGCTCCATATACATATATATAAGTTACAGGTAATACAAAATGTATTCACCAAACTCAACTTCAATTCATATTCACACATTTAGTAACAGACAGAGAGAGAGAGAGAGAGAGAGAGAGAGAGAGAGAGAGAGAGAGAGAGAGAGAGAGAGAGAGAGAGAGAGAGAGAGAGAGAGAGAGAGAGAGAGAGAGAGAAAGAAAGAGAGACCACGAGTTTTGACAGGAAGTCTATCGAGGGCAACAAGTGATCCTGCACCATGTGAGGTGAACATTCTACCACTTGGCTACATTAATACTGCCCAGTTCATTAATAAATGCTTACCCCAAATTATCAGGGCTTGGATAAAACATCTGTCCGGCGAGTCAGTTGGTCGCAGCTGGTAGTAGAGTTCGCACAAGGAGGAACCGTAACAGCAGTATTGTTTTGGCCGCTGGTCTTGCCTCTTATACCTGGTAGGCTTGATCAGCTGGTTGTGTCGTTCAATGTTTCCCGATTTAGGCATGCTTGTTATCAGACTTCCGCCACTGTCATAGCAACATGTCTGAAGCAAATAGACACACCATTATTAAGCTTCAAGAAACAAAAAGAAAATATTTGGCTATTGATACTTTGGTATATTTGAAAGGTTAATTTTATAATAAAATAAAGATAAAAGCCACAGCTATATAATAATGTTACTTATTCATTGTTTTTTCTTCTGAAGGTTCTGGGTTGACATTTGGTAGCTGGATTGGAGCATTGAAACCATTGACCATATTTCTGTTTGGCCTAAAATGCACCATGTTAGCACTTGTTCTGCAACAGTAAACAGTGGTAACAGCCAACATATTTTATATTTATACAGCCTAAGAACTATGGTTAAGGACTGGCATCGGCGGTGGGTTCGCAGCCCGGTATCGGCTCCAACCCAGAGCAAGTTTTAACGACTCAATGGATAGATGTAATACCACTACACCCTCTTCTTTCTCTCACTCACTAACCACTAACAACTAACCCACTGTCCTGGACAAACAGCCCAGATAGCTGAGGTGTGTGTGTGCCCAGGATAGCATATTTGAACCTTAATTGGATATAAGTACAAAAATAAGTTGATATGAACGAATGAATATGGTTACGGTATAAAAAAATTAATTTGATTGGTGCAGACATGACTGGTGGCTATCTTGAATGGGGCATTATTTCAGTTTGTACAAATGACTACAGAAATTAATTGAATAAATTTTTCTTACACACCCGTTGCTGAGAACATCATGCATTATTTTTCATAACACATGGTTGTTTACACAAATATGTGTGTTAACAATTTCATAACATACGACTGGCTGCTCCTAGGTTATGACCAGGTCACCAGTGCCATACATCCAATGAAAACCAACAGTGGAAATTGATTACACTGTGATGTATAGTTAACCTGACAATCATGTGTCTGTGACACATAAGTTAGCTACAAGTGCAACGGTTGTAAATACCTTTTAGTCGAAAAGATATTAAAATTATTAAAATTTGCTTAAAACCTGTTTTTTGAGGATATATAAAAAAGATAATAAAATTAATACATTTGTGTCCGTTAGATACCATTTATCTCACAACTCATTGTTTAAAAATGTATTAAACTCGCTTTTGCTCATTTGATACATTTTAAAACAACTCGTTGTGAGATAAATGGTATCTAACGGCCACTCATGTAGTATTCTCTATATAAACAACTCGTTGTGAGATAGATGGTATCTAACGGCCACACATGTAGTATTCTCTATATAAACAACTCGTTGTGAGATAGATGGTATCTAACGGCCACTCATGTAGTATTCTCTATATAAACAACTCGTTGTGAGATAGATGGTATCTAACGGCCACTCATGTAGTATTCTCTATATAAACAACTCGTTGTGAGATAGATGGTATCTAACGGCCACTCATGTAGTATTCTCTATATAAACAACTCGTTGTGAGATAGATGGTATCTAACGGCCACTCATGTAGTATTCTCCATATAAACAACTCGTTGAGAGATAAATGGTATCTAACGGCCACTCATGTAGTATTCTCTATATAAACAACTCGTTGTGAGATAAATGGTATCTAACGGCCACTCATGTAGTATTCTCCATATAAACAACTCGTTGAGAGATAAATGGTATCTAACGGCCACTCATGTATTATTCTCCATATAAACAACTCGGTGTAAGATAAATGGTATCTAACGGCCACTCATGTAGTATTCTCTATATAAACAACTCGGTGTAAGATAAATGGTATCTAACGGCCACTCATGTAGTATTCTCTATATAAACAACTCGTTGAGAGATAAATCGAATCTAACGGCCACTCATGTATTATTCTCTATTTGTACAAATGACTACAAAAATGAACTAAATAACACTATAGACAATTTCTAATGCTGGTAAGCTAAAAACTATCACAACATGATATTGATCTTGCAGCTGATCTAAGTTTGCACAATACATGCATGTTGATCATTACAACATAACTGCTTGGCATTATTTTCCAGGGCCATATATATAGAGATTATTATACAAGCTTGTGTGTAGTACTGATTTTACAGAACAAGTGTCATAATTCTTGTATACATGAATCCTGACACAAGTTTCGTAAAATTTATTCGATTCACATGCGAGTGTAATAATTTCTTTATTATCCATATTATCCATAATGTTATTTCTTATGAATAACAAGGACCATGTCAAAAGGTTTCTGATGTAACTAGAAGGAGAGAACAAAATGACATCAATTTCAGAAATTATGTAATTTTCGTAAGTTATTACAATATTAATTTTCACATGTACAGAGCTAAGACTGAGGAAGCCTGGTTATGCAATGATATCACCTCCCAAAATACGTCATTTGTTAGTCGCATCAAATCATTGACACACGCATGTCATGGCTCTATTTCCCCATATATCTTGAACTATGTGGATAATAAAACTATTAAATGCATATATTGTATTAGCATCATTATTAATGATGATATTAAAATCATTATTATTTTTTATGATTAAGATTATGATTATTATTTATCATCTTCATCATCATCATCATTGTCATCATCTTTGACATCATCATCTTCGTCATCAACATCATCCTCATCAACATCATCATCATCAACATCATCACCATCATCATCACCACCATCATCACCATTATCATCATCATCATCACCACCATCATCACCATTATCATCATCATCATCAACATCATTATGAAATAATCATCATGATTACCTTTCCGATTCCACCATAGAAAGGCAACAAAGCGTAGCACGAATCGGAGACCTTTATGAATTCCATGTCAAAGACAAGGAAAATAGAACTACAAGGACAGTCGGGTAACGCTCTTGCTCTCTGTAACAGGGAGGCACTGTTTTTGAGCTGTCTGAAGTACCAGCTTAAGCACCTCTGTTCATCTGTAACCTGTGTGGATTTCTCACCAACTTTAAAAAGCCAGACACCATTCAAGCCTGAAAAACATACATAAAAAAACCCTACAGTAATTTAATAATCAATTAACTTTTGAAAGCTGACTCAGTAAAACTAAATGTGTGGATTTTCATCAAATTAAAATAGCCAGGCACCTTGCCTGAGAGAGAGAGAGATAGAGAGAGAGAGAGAGAGAGAGAGAGAGAGAGAGAGAGAGAGAGAGAGAGAGAGAGAGAGAGGGAGGTAGGGAGGGAGGGAGGGATTAGGGAGGGAGGGAGAGACAGACAAACACAGAGAGACACACAGAGAGACACACAAAGAGACAGAGAGCCATTAATTTCATACCTCCTAAAACTTTTTTGTATGGAATGAAGGAATCGAGAGGAATCACAAGGAATCGAAAGGAATTGAGAGGAATCGCAGCCTAACCTGTGTTTCCTGTGATCTTGTCCATAGTTTCACGAGTCTCAGTGCGAGAGTAGATTGATGTGTGGACAATATCTCTTGCCGAGCTGTATCCAATGACAACGTCCTTGAACTGCTCAGGTGTCCAGCCCATGGCACCTTTCTCGTAGAACATCATAATGTAGCCCTTCGTGGCACTGCTGATCAGCAGTGTTTGAAACGTGACGCGCTGGAAACAACACCAACAATTAAAACACATCGTATATAACAACACAGCTGACTGGATATTGGGAAAAGTTCCATAGTAGACTGTGACGGAATATGCTCTTATCTTTTTCGCCTGTGGCGATGTTAATTGTTTTAGAGGGCCGTGTGCACTTGGTTACGTAATACCTCCGCGCGACAGTACCCCCTAATACACACTTAGACCAGGTGTGGAGGCCACGTGGCCAGTAGTTACGTAATAACTCAGGTAGTGCGGTTTACGACCGGGGTATTTCTGGCGAACTAGGCGACAGTAAGTCTGGCCATCTAAGAAAATATACCGTCTCTGGGAGTTGTGGAAATATCACATGATAGGTGAGATACCGCGTTGTGCCCCCAGGCGATATTCGCTGTCTCTGAGATTTTTGAATAAATAGATAGGATTTTAGATATATCAGGGAGAATCATTGGAAGGCTCCCGGGGAACGTAGTCCGACTGGACTTGGTAAATATATATTTCTGCTCTGTTGTATAACCTTGATGTGATTGATGTGACCTTAAAGATTTTAATACTGTATTGTACCAATATTCTTTAGACAGTGTCTTCGGTAATCTGACGAAGTAAATTGTAGACTTCACTGTTCTAATATTTTATACAAGTATTTGGTAAGATAAAGCTTAGCCGGTCATCCTAGAGGACCTAGGTAAACTGTAGGTTATTGTCTTTATTGTGATATGTACCAGTATTAAGTCTGTATTACAAGGTTACTGAATGAATAGTTAAGGGTTAATTAAAAATTAACCAGTTAAGAACAGAGTTGTAATTCCTTTATTAATTAAGTTCCCCTGGCAGCGTTTCTCAATTATCACACGTGTGTGTGTTGTATCACGGTGAAGTGATTAGAATATTGTGTAAACTAGACACCTAGCGATTAACTAATTAAGTGATTAGTTCTGGGTTGTTATTATATTGTTGTTGTTAATTAACTACTGCGGCAAGTACATTTGTCAGCGTAGTGTTAATACAAATTCTAAAGTGTATTGTGTTTTGTTGTGTTTTCTAGTGAACTAAACGTGCTATATATATATATTTATTTATATAAGATCTTATCTCTGATTATACCTAGAGCCGAACCACTCGGGTATTAGACTGCCCGATACAGAGAGATCTAAGAGATATACAGTTAGGAGAGATATTTGGATAATCGTGTTTTATTCAGTTATGGGTATTATAGGATCCCCATGACATAGACACATACTTGTGTCATTAAGACGCCATTTATCTTACAACAAATTGTTTTAAAATGTATCGAATATGAAAGAGTAACAGAGCCAGAGAGAGAGAGAGAGAGAGAGAGAGAGAGAGAGAGAGAGAGAGAGAGAGAGAGAGAGAGAGAGAGAGAGAGAGAGAGAGAGAGAGAGAGAGAGAGAGAGAGAGAAATGTCTGAGTCAGACTGACAGGGTTAAACTTAAATCAAGACTTATAATTCTATTTGTTCCAACCTGTCTCTCTGTCCTTGAAAACTGACCTCTAGAACACCCCCCCACCCCACCTCCCACTTTGGTCCTAATCTCTTAGCTCATTTTGCCCAAATTTCTCAATTTTTTTTTATCTAATTTGAGAATTTGTACCAGTTTGGGGGTGGGGGGGCAATTTGCCCTTTTGCCTCCCCACCCCTGTCTCGTAGGCTTATGTTAATGTGAGTGAATTACAAACAGAATAACGTTCTCATCACCTGTGCTGCGAGAATCCCGTTGTCATCAGTGTATGGCGCCACACGGTCCCACGTGGCCACAAGAACTTCCGTGGCCTGGAACGTCGAATCAGACGTGTGTTTCTGAACCTCTTTGGAGGCACGGTCGAGGATGACGGCATGACTGCTGACATCCGGCTGGTTGTAGAGGTGGTAGAAGACGTTGCCCGTCGATTCAGCATTGCGCAGATTGATGTCGGCACAGTATGTACAAATAATGTAGTTGTTCGTATCGCCGAGACGGGTCAGACTGACGGGGTTAAACTTCAAATCAAGACTGATTATTCCGTTTGTTCCAACCTGAAACGAAAGCAATGTTTTGAGTGAGACTTAAGGGGTTAAACTTCAAATCAAGACTGATAATTCTGTTTGTTCCAACCAATCAGAGAATGGGTCAACTGAGGTGGCTCGATCCTACGAGGCAAGCACCTCAGGCGAGCGCTCTAACCAACTGAGCTAGATCCCGCCCCTAATGGGTTGAAGTTAAGCTGGGGTTTTTTAGTTTTTTAGTTTAGTTTTAGTGTCCATTATTCATGCCTTCCCAGCAACCTGAGAAACATTCTTTTAAACTTACGTATGCTTTCTTGTGAATAATTTTGTAAAATGGAAAATTAATGCTGATGGCTGGGCTTTCAACATCATCATCCTGTGGAAGTTGGTCATCCAGCTGAGACAGTCCCCATGGAAACAAGTCTAAAAATAGATGGAGAACAACTGGTTAAAGGCATACTATCACAGTTGAACACCCCATAATTGGCTATTTTTACATTTGTGATTAATAACCGCAGACTGTAAGAATTTAAAGCCTTAGTTACTTACACCAGCAGGACTCGAAACGGCCTGTGGTTTGGACGACTTATATATTAACAAATAATGATGTTAGTCGCCCAGAACTATAGCATATGAGCCACTATTAATATTTGTATTGCATATATTTATTCCACATTAAAATGTTGTTCGTGATTCGCTTACCATAATTTGCCAACATCCATTATTAATTTTGGCCTACCATATTTTTGGGCGAGTTTCAAGCTCTGCACCAGTTGTGGAGCACTGGCTGGAACGAGAAATAGCCCAATAGGTCCACACATGGGGTCGATCCACAGCTTACATTATTATACTGTCCAGTCGTAACATACATCAATTATACGATTTTTACATCAAATTCTTCCGGAATCCATTTGGATTTCTGCAACTTTATATTACAAGCATACACGACGATCCAATTATTTCATGGATTTTTTTTTGTTCCATATGCTAAGCAGGTAGATTTGTAGAGGATGGGTTTCAGGGGTTGATAACCCCTCCATCCACCCCACCCATCCCCAAGATCTAGCAATTTTTCTCTCTTTTTTTTTAATACATTTTTCAGAGGAGCATGTTTCCAACCCCAGGGCTTTAGACTGCAGTAAAGATGAGGCAGTAAAAGGGGTGCCCAAAATATGTATGCCCGAAATAAACAAGCCCAAATTACGTACAAACATGCTAACCTCAAAAACTTTTTTTAAAGATTGATATTACAATAAGCTTATCAGATTCTTGAAGTTTTCAGTTACGGAAATATTAGGGCAATGTGATTTCTGTATTTCCCACACACAAATAAGCGATTAAAACAAACAATAAATGTTCTACTTACTACTGCTTGGTTCTGAGGAACCTGCGAACAAAGAAATAATTTGGATTGATCATTATTTTCATTCAAAGCAATTAGTAAACTACATGTTAGTAAAGTTGAAGAAAAAGCATACTACAATACAGTTAAAGATGGGGTTTGTTTAATCACACTATCAGGCTTTTTTGTTGTTGGTTTTTTTTGGGTTTTTTTTATAAAGACACCTCTAGAGCACATTGATTTATTAATCATCAGCTATTGAATGTCAAACATTTTGTAATTTTGACATGTAGTCTTAGAGAGAAAACCCGCTACATGTTTCAATCAGCAGCAAGGAATCCTTTATATGCACCGTCTCTCAGGCAGGATAGCACATACCATGGCATTTGATACGTCAGTCATGGTGCACTGGCTGGAACGAGAAATAGCTCAATGGGCTCACCGACGGGGATCGATTGCATACTGACCATGCATCAAGCGAGCACTTTACCATCGTATCTAAGGCAAAAACATGTCATGTGCGATATTTTCAAAGGTAAATAAAAAGATACCTGCCTCAGTGGTGTCGTGGTTAAGCCATCAGTTCACAGCCCAGTATACCAGCTTCCAACCAGAGTGAGTTTTAATGACTCAATAGGTAGGTGTAAGACCAATACACCCTCTTCTCTCTCACTAACATCTAACCACTAACAACTGACTGTCCTGGACAGAGCCCAGATAGCTGAGGTGCGTGCGCCCAGGACAGAGTGCTTGAACCTTAAGTACGAAAATAAGTAGAAATGAAAATAATAAAAATATTTTAACTTATCCGATTTAATCAGCTTGGAGATTTCTAAAAGTTTACTCACGTGTTCTGAAAAGAAAGAAAAAAATGCACGTTAAGTTCATTTGTCATTTTCATGAATGTTAAGTGCATTTGTCATTTTCATGAATGTTAAGTTCATTTGTCATTTTCATGAATGTTAAGTGCATTTGTCATTTTCATGAATGTTAAGTGCATTTGTCTTTTTCATGAATGTTAAGTTCATTTGTCATTTTCATGAATGTTAAGTGCATTTGTCATTTTCATGAATGTTAAGTGCATTTGTCATTTTCAACTGATTAAATAATTATAATCAGTTTGTAAAACCAGAAAATTCAGATCAATATCTTAAGGCACTGTAAAAAAAAAAAGTGGAAAAACAATTTATAGGACAAAACTAAGTTTAAAGCAAGTTTGTTTTGTTTAAAGACACCACTAGTGCACAATCATGTATTAATCATCGGCTATTGGATGTCAAACATTTGGTAATTCTGATATGTAGTGTTAGGGAGTTTAAACCTGTCAGTTTTTCCATTTGTAGCAATTAAGGGATCTTTTATATGCACCATCCCACAGAAAGGACAGCACATACCACAGTCTTTAATATATCAGTTGTGGTGTATTAGTTTGAGAGAGGAAACCCGCTGTCACCACTTCATGGGCTACTCTTTTCGATTAGCAGCAAGGGATCTTTTATATATATATGCACCAGGGCCCCGTTCCACAAAGCGATCTTAGTCCTAAGATCAACTTAAGTGCATAGGGTAGCTATGTGCTTACGGTAATCTTAGGGCTAAGATCAACTTAAGTGTATAGGGTAGCTATGTGCTTACGGTAATCTTAGTCCTAAGATCAACTTAAGTGTATAGGGTAGCTATGTGCTTACGGTAATCTTAGTCCTAAGACCAACTTAAGTGTATAGGGTAGCTATGCGCTTACGGTAATCTTAGTCCTAAGACCAACTTAAGTGTATAGGGTAGCTATGCGATTAAGGTAATCTTAGTCCTAAGACCAACTTAAGTGTATAGGGTAGCTATGTGCTTACGGTAATCTTAGTCCTAAGACCAACTTAAGTGTATAGGGTAGCTATGTGCTTACGGTAATCTTAGTCCTAAGACCAACTTAAGTGTATAGGGTAGCTATGTGCTTACGGTAATCTTAGTCCTAAGACCAACTTAAGTGTATAGGGTAGCTATGCGATTAAGGTAATCTTAGGGCTAAGATCAACTTAAGTGTATAGGGTAGCTATGCGATTACGGTAATCTTAGGGCTAAGATCAACTTAAGTGTATAGGGTAGCTATGCGATTAAGGTAATCTTAGGGCTAAGATCAACTTAAGTGTATAGGGTAGCTATGCGATTAAGGTAATCTTAGGGCTAAGATCAACTTAAGTGTATAGGGTAGCTATGCGATTAAGGTAATCTTAGGGCTAAGATCAACTTAAGTGTATAGGGTAGCTATGCGATTAAGGTAATCTTAGGGCTAAGATCAACTTAAGTGTATAGGGTAGCTATGCGCTTAAGGTAATGTTAGGGTTAAGATCGCTTCATGGAATGGGGCCCTGGATAGCAAATACCACGGCCTTTAATAGCCAAATGGGCCCACCGGCGGGGATTGATTCTAGACCGACCACGCATCAGGCAAGCACTTTACCACTGGTCTACGTCCTGCCCCCTTGAAAGATGGAGACGAAATCTACAGTTGGACCACCAGAGGACTGGTAAGTTAACGGCTGTTCTTGAAAGATGGAGACGAAATCTACAGTTGGACCACCAGAGGACTGGTAAGTTACGGCTGTTCTTGAAAGATGGAGACGAAATCTACAGTTGGACCACCAGAGGACTGGTAAGTTAACGGCTGTTCTTGAAAGATGGAGACGAAATCTACAGTTGGACCACCAGAGGACTGGTAAGTTAACGGCTGTTCTTGAAAGATGGAGACGAAATCTACAGTTGGACCACCAGAGGACTGGTAAGTTAACGGCTGTTCTTGCATTGTTAACATCTGACTGGAGAAATTGGGACGCTAATTACGTTTTTTGTACAACCACAAATTAAATATTATTTAATATTATTTAAACCAAAGATGCAGAGACAAAAGATAAATTGCACCAAACCCATGAGGCATAAAATACTAAATAGAGTGTCTCGATCCCACCACCCCCATGAGACTATTTGTGGACCGGTCCTAATATTGGTACTTACCCACAAGAAGCTATGGTACCATCCTTATTGCATACAACTGTAGGAAGACAGAGGTAGCACATGGCAGGTTCTGAAATGAAAAGAAAGGAATGTTTGTCAAAGTTAAAGTAAAATATCCGATGATTAGTGGTGTCGTGAAAAGAAAACAATCATCAGATATTGGATGTCAAACATTTCGTAATTCTGACATATAGTCTTCGAGAGAAAACCCACCACAATTTTCCATTAGTAGCAAGGGATCTTTTACATGCACCATCTCACAGACAGGATAGTACATACCACGGCCTTTGTTACATCAGTTTTGGAGCACTGGCTGGAATGAGAAATAGCCCAATGGTGCCACCGATGAGGATCGATCCTAAACCGACCACACATCAAGCAAGTGGGCTAGATCTCACCCCCCACCCCCACAGTGGGTGGGTGTAAGACCAGTACACCAACCTCTCTGTCACTAACCACTAACAAATCCCTGAGCACAGTGTTCTACATGAACCATTGTCCTGTTCAAGAGTTGATTAAGCAACTTTAAAACAGGGCCTCTAGAATTTTTATAAAATCCACTAGCCATGGAACCAGTGATTTAAAAAAAATTACTAGCCATGATTAAAACTTCACTAGCCCTACTTTACTTTAAGTTAAATATAATTTTACTAAATAATGGTAATAATTACACTTCACCTAAAGCTTAAAAACACTGAAGTTGGGGGGTTGGGTTGGGGTGGGGGCAGGATATTCATATTTACAAAATAAACGTAACTGCAATATTTGACACATTTGTTCACTAGCCGTCGGTCATGGCAATAATAGCTATTTCCTAGTCCAACAATGAATATCACTAGCCAGGAAGGAAATGTTTTATTTAACAATGCACTCAACACATTTTATTTACGATTATATGGCGTCGGACATATGGTTAAGGACCAGACATATATGGAGGGAGGAAACCCGCTGTCGCCACTTCTTGGGCCACTCTTTTCAATTAGCAGCAAGGGATCTTTTATATGCACCATCCCACAGACAGGAGAGCATATACCACATCCTTTGATGTACCAGTCGTGGTGCACTGGCTGGAGTGAGAAATAGTGCAATGGGCCCACTGACGGGGATCGATCCCAAACCGACCACGCATCAAGCGAGCGCTATACCACTGGGCTATGCCTCACCACTATGACTAGCCATGGGAGTTGGGTTACCATAATCTAGAAGCCCTGTGACTAGCCATGGGAGTTGGGTTACCATAATCTAGAAGCCCTGTGACTAGCCATGGGAGTTGGGTTACCACATAACTCTAGAAGCCCTGTGACTAGCCATGGGAGTTGGGTTACCATAATCTAGAAGCCCTGTGACTAGCCATGGGAGTTGGGTTACCATAATCTAGAAGCCCTGTGACTAGCCATGGGAGTTGGGTTACCATAATCTAGAAGCCCTGTGACTAGCCATGGGAGTTGGGTTACCATAATCTAGAAGCCCTGTTTAAAATCAAGTCAAAATTACATTTTAAAATTAAAAGTTGCAAACAGTTTTTATTAACTATGAAGACTTGGCAGTAAAGGATCTTCCATATATACACTTTCCATCATACAGGACAGCACATACCATGGAGGGGAAACAAGTGCCTTTAATGATATTCTCGTTATATAATATACATACCTGCACTGCCCCCTTCATTGAACACCTCAGGGTTAACTTGTGCTATGGCTCCCAAATTCAGACCAGCTGCCGAAAATGAGGAATCGTCGAACATTTTCTGTAATGCATAGGCGACCCTCACACGATCTCCATTGGTGTCGATATTAAATTTGACTGTGAATTTCACTGATGTTACACCATTACCAGCATTGCTACAAATGAAATAAAATTATAATATACTAAATGTGATGGAAACTAATGCAATTTAAAGGCACACACTGTCACAGATTTAAGAACCTTATAATCTCAAAACAATAATAATAAATGAAAATTACATTAATTTTGGAAAAACAAATCAGGCTATTTTATTTCCTTAACTGAACTATGATGGAGTGAAATCCATGTCAACCCTCTTGGCAATATTAGTTTTTGAATTATAGACCATTGCCATAATTCAATTATTTTTACAAAATATTTCCTTAACTGAACCATGATGGAGTGAAATCTAGGTCAACCCTCTTGGCAATATTAGTTTTTGAATTATGGACCATTGGCATAATTCAATTGTTTTTACAAAATATCATTAATAAGTGGGGTATGGTGCTTACGTAGATGGTTGAATAAGTGGGGTATGGTGCTTACGTAGATGGTTGAATAAGTGGGGTATGGTGCTTACGTAGATGGTTGAATAAGTGGGGTATGGTGCTTACGTAGATGGTTGAATAAGCGGGTGGTGCTTACGTATGGTTGAATAAGCGGGGTATGGTGCTTACGTAGATGGTTGAATAAGTGGGGTATGGTGCTTACGTAGATGGTTGAATAAAGTACCTTTAGGGACAAATCAAATAAAAATATTTTTACAGGTAATACTTTATAGGGCCATTAAATAGGTCAATGGTCCGTCACAATATGCCTTTAATGCAATGAAAAGCAATTTAATGCAATGAAAAGCAATTTAATGCAATGAAAAGCAATATAATGCAAAATGATGCAAAGTGATGCAAAGCGATGTAACATAACGTAACGTACTGTGTGTTTATACACACAGTACGTAGATTAAAATGTAAATTTTTAAAATACAATAAAGTAAAAAATGTAATAAAATATAACATAAAGTAATGCAATGTAAGGAAAGGAATGTAAAGTAATGCAATGTAAAGCAATGTAAAGCAATGTAATGTAATGTGTGTACAATAAATAGACTGAAATGTAAATTTGCAAAACAAAATGAAGTAAAATATAATGAAATATGATGTAAATAAATGTAATATAATGTGATGTAATGTGTGTATGTGTAGGCTAAAATATAAACTTTGAAAAAAATGAAATAAATTTTAATAAAATTAAACTAATGTAATGTAAAGTAAACTAATGTAATGTAAATTAAACTAATGTAATGTAAAGTAATGTAATGTAACGTTAAAGAATGTAATGTAATGTGTGTATAATGTGTAGACTAAAATATGAATTATAACAATGAAATAAAAGTGAAATGCTGTAATTAAAATTAAAAAATAAAATGAAATGAAATAAAATATAAAATGAAAAACAATGTAAAATATAATAGGAAATACAACATTTTTAAAAATGATTTTCAGGATAAAGACAATTTTTAGACATGCCCACTTGACGAGTTGGCGATTGTTGGGGGTCTTCTAAGTTGTGATTTTGTTTGTTTGGGTTTTTTCTTGGAGGGGGTTGGGGGGAGTTTTTACAAGTGGCAAAATACCTTTAAAAAGTAAAGCCTAGACTTTTAAAATAAAAAGTCATTAACAAAATCTCACCTTAAACTTTGGACTGTGACACTGTCAAAGTTGAGTATATTTTTTAGTTTTTCAGTTAACTGAAAGTAAACAATACAACGTGATTTTATTAAAACTGCTACCGGAGTAAATACGCATCTCAAGAACATAGGCCTAATGATCGAAATACAGAATGGCTGATTTTCTTGAGTAACACACGTTTAGACGAAAAACAGTTTCTGTAACTACAGTCCATACAGAGAAGTTTAGCTGAAACCCAGAAATTATTAACAACCTGAAAAATTAAATCAGCAGCCAAATTGAAGACACATTTGCACAAATGGCCAAAATCAAAGACGATTTTACAAGTGGTACATGATTTATTAATTACGTATCTTTTTAGCAAATTAAAAAAAAAAAAATCACAAAGTTTAATTTCTATTTGCATTTGATGATTTGGTGAACACTAGTGTAGGTATAAAGTGCTCCTACTGGCAGTAGCTAGTGGGAATTTCCCCATTTCCTCAGTTGGTAGAGCACTGGTTCGAATCCCCTCAGTGGTGGTTGATTTTTCTTTTGCATAGCTTACAACCAGCTTTTACTGGCTGTGAATTTAGCCCGATTCTGTGCTTCCGCGAATCCCAGATTTTGGGTCGGAAGCATATGATTATATTAAATTATGTTTATGATTCGGGAGGAATGCTAAAACAAGTTTCCCAAAATCACAATCTGATTAAAATTAACTCTACTGGTCTACCAGTAGATCTAACAGCATTGCATGGACTCCCATGTCCAGGTGACATTTCATCTATAAATAATTTAAATATCGACCAATTATACTTCGCCTTTTGTAGTGTTATTCGGGAGCATACAAATTCTAAAAATATCGGGCGAGACTATTTATGCAATAGGCGAACTTGTTGGTCTATTTCAACATTAAAAAACTGGGGGAAAAGTTCAGTAATAAACTCTGGATTGCATACTAGTTATAAAACAGATTTTATGGGCTATACCATTCACGTTTTTTGGGGGGGGGGGGGGGTTCGTCTTGAAACAAAATTTAATATATAAACATGTACTTCAACCGCAATATATTGAAATAACCCAGTTTCGGCATACTTAGGTTAATTCAACCGAATCATTTTGTATACCCTCGCATGGATTAATCCCGAAATGTTTTCAAATTCTTTGTCAAATCACATTGGAAAGTGATTTTTGCAAACCACTTAAGGTTTGATTGGTCAAATGAAAGGTCAACTGGACATGGAGCTCCGAGATAACATACACTGTGTACTGTTTCATAAAACTAGTAGATGTGTATCATACAGGTAATAGTAATTAACCAGTGGAGTTAAATACTGATTTAAATAGATGTGCCAAAATCATCAACCTGGTTTATTATTTAACTATAACCGTGACATAGATAAACTTCCACATTAATTGCTTCCAAAGTAAAACGTTCAGTAATGCACGGTATTAATACCAAATGTAAACATGTACTGTTTATCATACGAGAGTAAAACAAAATACCATACCAAGACTGTACTGAATACATTCCCACTTGATAACGGAGATTGTCGTCAGAAGTCCAGTAGTGTCTGAAGGTAACAAGACAGTTGCTTCGATCATACGAAGTATAAAAATATATAGAACATTTCTTGATTTTTTGTGCTTTGGTATATTTCATCTCTCTCTTCCCCCTTCCCTCCTTCCTGTCTGTCTTGTCGTCTGGTGTGTGTGTGTGTGGTGTGTCCTCCAACAAAACACAAGAAAATATACCACAAGGATTTACCATTGAATGAACTCCAATATTTTTATATTTCATTTCCACTGAAAAGGTCCTAGTTGTTTCAAAACAAAAGCTATGTTTATGTTTTTAAAGCTAAAATAACCAAGTAACAAAAATAACAATAATATAACACCTTTGAACCATTTCAAAATGGCCATTTTTTAAAGAAGAAAAAAATCCCAATGTCTTCACAGGGTTTTTTTTTTTTTTGGGGGGGGGGGGGGGGGGAGGAAACTGGACAATGTTATTAGTACTTCAAGAGGTTTGTGTGACAAAATGGTTAGGCAAGATCTCTTAGGTTTTCTTAATAATACAGATAATTCTAACAAATGAGTCTTCACAGAAAAACTCATTTTTAAATGCTTAGGTGCGCCGTTACACCGGACAGCACTGTTACTTAGCCCGAGTACTCCTAGTCCTACGGTAAGAGCTAGACGGACATTTGTAACGAGAGCGCCATAACCGTTCAAATGTCCGTCTAGCTCTCTTACAGTTAGCCGAGTACTCTGACTGTAAGAGAGCTAGACGGACATTTGTAACGAGAGCTTCATAACCGTCCAAATGTCCGTCTAGCTAGACAGTTAGAGTACTCGGGCTAGACTGTTACTGTATTGTAGCCAACATCGGGAGTTAGTGTCCGTCCCATCCTCCTACAAAAATGTTTGGGGTTTTTGTTGTTGTTGTTGTTTTTTAATAATTTTAGTTTTAATTGCCGTAAGAAAAAAAGTAAAGGTGTTTTGTGCGTCCAGATGAGAAAACAATCAGCTCAGAAATAAATAATATTTGAAAAAAGGCTTTATCCGTGAGACCACCACTTTCAGAGGCGTGTTCAGGGGACTGAGTGCTCGCGAAAAAAAATTCAAATCTCGTTCATCTAACGTTCGGCGCAAAAACCAGTCTAACGAGCGACTGCAATAATACGTTCTTCTGCCACTGTTCTGGACATGCCTCAACTGAATGTTTTTCGCTGAACGCTTACGAACTATTTTGACTGGTTCCCGCCGTGGATGTTAGTTTTACAACGCAAAAAAACCAGTCTAGGAGGCGTTAGTGACAAACGGCAATCCAAGTTCAGCGGGATTACGTTTCGTTAACGTTCGCGAACTATTCGACCGATTCTCGACGTGGTCATTTAGTTTATTTTAAAGATCATATAAACTAGTCTAGCGGACGTTTTGGGTTGGGGTTTTTTTTTTTTTTAACCCGTCTTGTTTTGTTGTTGGGTTGGGATGGGGGGTTTTGGGAGGGTTTTTTTTAGTTTTTCTGGAGTTTTTGCGTATGGTGTGTGTGTGTGTTGTGTGTGCGTGCGTGCGTGTTTGGTCAAGTTACGCTCAGAAACCCGTCTAGCGAGCGCTCGACCTCCTAAACGTGGCACGATTCTGCTGAACATAATTACCTTCTGCAGGTACACCACCAGACCCTATGACCAGGTCCGTCTGGAGTACTTGACGTCTTTTCCTTTGTAGTAACGGACCCGCTGGAATTAAAAAATCGGTTTCCATGTCTAAAACGAAGTCTGTGTCGCGACTGTAAATCGTTTGTTTTTGAACTTCAGGAACAGCCGCTTGAAAATGTTCCGTGTATTTCGTGACAGAACTCTTTTCCGTCTTGGAAGTATTGTGGGAAACGGGGATCAGTCCATCACGTTCTAAAAGAGCAAGCATCTCATCGTGGTTCGTGCTTGATTTACCTGGGGTAAAAAATAGAACAACAATGTAAGGTTTTATAAGAAGTTGTAAGATAAGGTTGCTAATCAATGCTGTTCTCACCTAGCGTTACGTCCGATTCAGTTGCTCCGCTGGTAAAGATAAGGTTGCTAATCAGTGCTATTCTCACCTAGCGTTACGACCGATTTAGTTGCTCCGCTGGTAAGATAAGGTTGCTAATCAGTGCTATTCTCACCTAGCGTTACGACCGATTCAGTTGCTCCGCTGGTAAGATAAGGTTGCTAATCATTGCTATAGTCACCTAGCGTTACGACCGATTCAGTTGCTCCGCTGGCACCGTAAGATAAGGTTGCTGATAAATTCTATACTCACCTAGCGTTACGACCGATTAAGTTGCTCCTCTGGTAAGATAAGGTTGCTGATCAGTGCTATACTCACCAAGCGTTACGACCGATCCAGTTGCTCCTCTGGTAAGATACGGTTGCTGATTTGACCTAGCGTTACGACCGATTCAGTTGCGCCACTGGTAAGAAGGTTGCTGATCATTGCTATACTCACCTAGCGTTACGACCGATTCACTTGCTCCGCTGGTAAGATAAGGTTGTTGATAAATCCTATACTCACCTAGCGTTACGACCGATTCACTTGTTCCGCTGGTAAGATAAGGTTGTTGATAAATCCTATACTCACCTAGCGTTAAGACCGATTCACTTGCTCCGCTGGCAAGATAAGGTTGCTGATCATTGCTATACTCACCTAGCGTTACGACCGATTCAGTTGCTTCGCTGGTGAGATAAGGTATCATAAGGTTGCTAATCATTGCTATACTCACCTAGTGTCATTACAGATTCAGTAGCTGCGACCAGCGCGGCAACACACACCCACACAAACACGTGTACTCTGAATCCACTGACGTTCACTCTCGTGTTAAGAACTGAAACGAAAATCAATCCGCATTTGTCAACAAGTTAAACGGTTTATTTTAACAACACCCAGGCCTATATGAATGATAGAGTATTGGGTGGGGCGGGGTGGGGGGTGGGGTGGGGGCACAAGTTTGATTTAACAACACCCAGGCCTATAGGAATGATAAGAGTATTGGGGAGGGGGGCCACAAGTTTGTTTTAACAACACCCATGCCTATAGGAATGATATATAGAGTATGGGCGGGGGGTGGGGGGCACAACCTCTGTGTATGTGACAGTGGAACGTAATATTAATTATAATAAATAAAATAACACTAACACTAACAGACAACATCGTGATTGTAGGTCAGATGGTGCCACGTGACAGACAAAAGAGAGGGGCGTTGACAATAAGTCACGGTAATCTACGTAATTTTAGAGGGTGGGTGTTCTTAAAGGGACATTCCTGAGTTTGCTGCATTGTATGATGTTTCCGACTGATAAAATATTTGTACGATTAAAGTTACATGTTAAATATATTTTCTTGTTTAGAATATCATTGTATGTATATTCATTGTGTTTCTGGTCGTCTTAATATATGTAAGAAGCCCAAACTGGATTTTGTCTTCAAATAATTTCGTATATATATAATGAAATTTAACCTAGTACAAATATTAGATCGATCAGAAACACGTTTAATATACAGCCATTAATATTTTATGCAGAAAAATATACTTGATATGTAATTACAGTCGTTAAAAAGTATCTTGTTAGTCGTTAACATCTTAAAAACTGCAGTAAACTCAGGAATGTCCCTTTAACCTTACAAAACGTTATGTGTTGAACGGGATGCACAAATGTCCCGATTTTGCGTTACGTAATCGTAGACCGACACCTCTCGATATTACCAACTGTCAACATAAGTTACCGCCAACTGTCAACATGACCCGATTCCCAAGATTTGCGACGCGAATCGCATTGTGTTGACAATGACGTCACAATTAAATTACAAATTATGTAAAACATACATTGGATGTATAAGGGTTAAACGGGTGACATGCCTTACTGACAGAATAAGAAAGATTGACCAAACATTTGAAAGCTGCAGTCGTAACAGTGACATAGCCGGAGGCGGGGTTGGACGGGGTGGGGTGGATTTACAGACGGGGTGGGGTGGATTTAAAAACGGGACGATAGATATCACGGCCAATTGAGGGGCACTATATGAAACAACAACAAAACAGGAGTCCATCCAGGGCGATCGATCCTAAGATGAATCGGTCGCCCAGGTGAACGCTCGAGCTACAGCACACCTACTTGCTAGTTTATGGGATTGGCACTGGTTGGAACGGGTGAGGAAACAAAATACGTGTCCATGGTCTAGATCCCGCCCACATTGGAACACCAATGCATATTCTGGACTGAGTTTCAGACTTGTGGACCACCGGGGGGGGGGGGGGGGGGGTAGGGGGAGTGTCTCTCTCGCCACCTGCTTCCTAAGCCTGTGACACACACAGGCATGAATGCACTCTCATATCCATCCATCCATTCATTCGCAGTTATTATTGTGCTTATATCCAGTTAAGCTTCTAGTACGCTGTCCTGGACACACACCTCAGCTGTCTGGGCTGTCTGTCCACAACACTGGCCTAGTGGGTGGTGAGAGCGAGGTCGGTGTAGTGGCCGTACACCTTCCCACTGAGTCGTTAAAACTCGCTCTGGGTGGGAGCCCGTACCGGGATGCGAACCCTGTGCCTACCGGCATTATGTCCGATGGCTTAACCACCACACCACCGAGCCCGGTCTACCCATCCATCCATATCCATATCCACACATTGGCACATGGTGACAAACATATTTGTCTTGTGCTGACAAATACTATTAAATTGAGAAACATATTTTGACGCCACATTGCTTTCGACGTTGTGTTTTGAACAGTGGGAGTGGGTGTTTTTGTAATGTTCGCTATAAAGTGTATGCGACTTCTATTCAGTCAGGATGCGTCAATACGTAGATGACGATAGGTGTTCCATTCACCGACAAGTCACGAATACGATCCGCTCGAATTCACCCGTTCTAAAGAATCAGACGCCAACTCGTTCGCAACATTATGAATCGAATGAATTGGAGGAGTCGCGATTCACACACAAAAAAAAAAAAACCCAGTTATTTGCAGACGTAATTGCAATGGGAGGGCAGTAGGCAACCTAATTATGTTTTGATGAGCCTGCCTTAGTGCAAAAGTGTCGAATTATTTTGTAATTTTATATTATAGGAAGTAAGTGTTTGAAAATGTAGTTCACACTCACACACACCACCAATATAAAATTACAAATTAAACGTAAGCTATTTTACAGTCACAATTGCAATGGGAGGGCAGTAGGCAACCTAATTATGTTTTGATGAGCAATTTTGATAATTGGTGCAAAAGTTGTTGGATTATTTTATATTATGGGAGGTGAGTATGGAGAAATGTAGCTTACACCCACCCACGTGATCATGGCAGCGTCTGGCGTGTATATGTAACTATGCTTACGCCGCCTCTCCGATAGACTAGCTATCATTATACGTCTGTCTTCAAAGTTGCTAGTGTAATATTTCGCGATTTTTACATTACATGTGTAATACATAACAAAAATTTATCGATCCCATGTATAAACCTTTTCATAATTAACTATTTTTATTACATTTTTCTGGCAGCTGAGTTTTCTTTATCGTATGGCTAAGCTTAATACAGTACTTTTGGTATATCAAATTCTGATCTGTGAAATTTCATTGTAATAAATCGAGTTTATAAAACAAAACTGCTAACGATGAAGTAGCCATTAGTAGCAGCAAGGGATCTTTTGTACACATCATCCCACAAACAGGACATCACATACCACGCAGCGTCGGTTTAAGGATCCGCAGGGCATGTAGCACAAATAACAGCGGGTCCCCCTTCCCAGGATATATATTTTGCAATATATTTAATGCGCAGATTGTTTATATTCAATTGTCATACATAGGTGGGATTACACGGACAATAGCGACTGATTGGCGATACTATTAAGGCCGGCCTGTGAAAACGTTTACACAGAGTTGTCCGGCCGGTAGTTTCAGGTGAGTGACAACTTTTGTTCGTCGCGTGAATTCCACCCTGATTGTCCGAGACACAATGCGACCCCGGGTAAGGATTGGCTACCCAAAAACAGGTTTTAGGTGTGACGAACTCGGCTGGATCACGGGGTATTCGGCGGACGCTGTTATCTGCTGCTGCTGCTGCCATCAGCACCCGAAACCGGCCTCGGTGGCGTCGTGGTTAGGCCACCGGACATAATGCTGGTAGGTACAGGGTTCGCAGCCCGGTACCGGCTCCCACCCAGAGCGAGTTTTAACAAATTTTAATGGGTAGGTGTAAGACCACTACGTCCTCTTCTCTCTCACTGGCCACTAACAACTAACCCACTGTCCTGGACAGATAGCTGAAATGTGTACCCAGGACAGCGTGCTATAATTGGATATAAGCACGAAAATCGGTCAAAATGAAACAAAAAATGAAGGCACCAGAATGTATATATATTTGTGGGGATTTTTTTGCACTGGCGTAAGCGGGGAGGAGGGAGTGGGGGACATGCCCTCCAATAGCATCTATTTTTCCCATTCCTTTATTTATGGCCTTTTTTTACATGCCTAACATATTAGGTATGAGTTGGACCCGTACCCCCCCCCCAGCGCTTAGTAACACTGACTATGATAGTGTCACCCGTACACCCCCCCCCCCCCCCACACACACAAACACACACACCGCCTTCAATAATTAGGGTAGTTTTAGGTATAGGGTTAGGGTTAGTCTTCAGGGCCTTTGATATAGATGGGTACGTGTCGAACTCTTTCCCCACGACGGGTATACCAAAGGCCATCGTATGTGTTATCATGTGTGGGATCGTGCATATAAAAAACCAACACCCTTACTACTAATGGGGAACATGTAGCGGGTTTCCTCTCTAATAAAACTATACGTCAGAATTACCAAATGTATATATATATATATATATATATATATATATATATATATATATTATAATATGATATATATAATATATATATAATACCAAATATACCAAATAAATACAAACCATCCATGCTTGTTAGTGTTAGGCCTTGTGGGTGATAACATCGCTGGCGTGTGATCACGACTGCACGTGTAGTACGTGACAACTGTTACAGCGACTTGGACGCCCATAGAACACATCGCCACACACTGTCTCCGATTGCAAATCATTGTTACGGAGTACAGTGGCGTAGGCAGGATTTTGTATTGGGGGGGTGGGTGGGGGTCACCTGGCATCCAAGCAAACAATGATATCGAGTAGTGGGATATGATACAGGAACCTTTTTAATGTTATTAATAAGCGAAAAGGTACAATGTTCTCCAAACAATAAACAAAGCTGATTTAAAGTGTAATTGTTCTACTTACAAATGTCCCCGCCACTAATCATCCCTAATTTCCCGGGATTGGGGGGGGGGGGGGGTGGCCCCCTGCCCCCTCCCCCGGCTACGCCACTGACGGAGTACTAATGAGTATTAATCACTTCAAAACGTTATTTGAACCAGATTTCTTTTACACCCGTTGGTGAGAACACCATGCGTTATTTTTTATAAAATATTGTTGGTACAGCCCTACCAGCAACATCCCCACCAGACGCTACCACGCCCCTGTGTGGCCTACGTAGAAATGATTTCAAGCATTGTATTTGTCAAACGGAACACTGCAACGGGCAACTATATTTACGTGCCCCTATCCACGAGGGTTCAGGCACGCCCACCCCGGATTCAGCCTCTGACATCGCCAGTTGTCGGAACACTAATACAAACAGTACCTAATTAAAATATATGTAGACATCGCTTTGAGCGCATTAGATAGGATAATCTGTTTGAACAAGAAAATAGCTAATTAGCGTTAGTTAATTAGCGTCTATTAAGTGTCAAACAATAATAGTAATTGCGATTCACCAGGGCCGTATCGAGCAGGGGCACAAGAGGGGAGTATCTGAACCAGGGCCGTACCGAGTATTTGAACCAGGGCCGTACCGAGCAGGGGCACAAGAGGGGAGTATCTGAACCAGGGCCGTATCGAGTATTTGAACCAGGGCCGTACCGAGCGGGGGCACAAGAGGGGAGTATTTGAACCAGGGCCGTACCGAGCGGGGGCACAAGAGGGGAGTATTTGAACCAGGGCCGTACCGAGCGGGGGCACAAGAGGGGAGTATTTGAAACTAAAGCAAAATGTCAGGTCAGGTCAGAGGGTTGTATGGGCACATTCAGAGCAAGCTCTTGTAGCGCACGCCTGTCATGGGCACAAGTGCCGACCATGACGGCTCCTCCGTCCAAGACAGGAATAAAATGTTAGTTTGTTTTGTTTAACGGCACCACCAGATCACATTGATTTATTAACCATCGGTTCTTGGAAAGAAAGAAATGTTTTATTTAACGACGCACTCAACACATTTTATTTACGCTTATATGGCGTCAGACATATAGTTACGGACCACACAGATTTTGAGATAGGAAACCCGCTGTCGCCACTACATGGGCTACTCTTCCGATTAGCAGCAAGGGATCTTTTATTTGCGCTTCCCACAGGCAGGATAGCACAAACCATGGCCTTTGTTGAACCAGTTATGGATCACTGGTCGGTGCAAGTGGTTTACACCTACCCATTGAGCCTTGTGGAGCACTCACTCAGGGTTTGGAGTCGGTATCTGGATTAAAAATCCCATGCCTCGACTGGGATCCGAACCCAGTACCTACTAGCCTGTAGACCGATGGCCTACCACGACGCCACCGAGGCCGGTCCGGTTCTTGGATGTCAAACATTAGATAATTCTGACACGTAGTTTTAGAGGAAAATCTACATATTTTCCATTAGCAGATGGTATCTTTTAAGAGCGCTTCCCAGTTAACCTTTTGACAAAATTAATTACTCTTAACAT